>NW_010414121.1:0-218 GCF_000710305.1 Buceros rhinoceros silvestris
CCCAAGAAAAAAAAAAGAAGAATTAGGGGAGGAACAGAGAGCTTCAGCTGGTGTTCCTTCCATCCGAGCCTCCCCTGCAGCTGGGAAGCAGCGTGGGGAGTGAAGACACCAAGTGCATCAGTCCTGAGAAATAGCTCTTCTGGACTCCTGCTCTCCAAAGCGCAGCTCCCAAAAAGGCAGTGCTGGTGCAGCGGCTGCTGGGGCCACAACTGGGGGGA
>NW_010414121.1:338-10418 GCF_000710305.1 Buceros rhinoceros silvestris
TAAACACAGCTGGCCGGGCGGTGCGGACATTGCAGAGCTGTGTGCTGCTGGAAGCTGCAGCAGAGGGGCAGTGGGGTCCCTGTCCCCGTGCGGAGGGCAGTGCTGCGCTCGTGCGCCTCTTGCCTTGTTCCCCGCAGCACCAGCGCGTAGGGGTGGGGAGCAGGACCGCCCCGAAGTCCTGTGTTGTCTGAGGGTGGCCGTCTGTGTGGTATGCACAACGTTTCTAAAATTCCTGCCCTTGCTGTCATGTGAAGAGATCATGTCACTGGCCAATGACTGGTGAGGGACAGGCTGGCAGTTTCCTCCACGGGTGCTTTGGCTGAGGGGTCTGGCAATAAGCTCCCTTGCAAATACCTGCATAATTAAAGCTGTGCATGATTGCCCAGTCTGGGTTATAGCACTGAAGAGGAGGGCATGCAGCTGCGCCAGCTGCTCCCAGACAGCTGTGTGCAGCCTGTGCCTCTCTGGGAGCCTTTCTGGGAGCCTTGGTCACCTCCACGGAATGGTTGCTTGCAGGGGACATGCTCCCTGTGCTGCGAGCAAGTAACATCTTGGCTTTACCCCAGCTCCTCTGGGACCTGTTTCATGCCTCTATTCAGTTTATTACGAGAATGAAAGTATCCAAGAAGCTGATGGCAGCGTTAAGAGAGACAGAGCTCTGTGCATCGAGTTAAACAAACAGCTTATTAGGAAACTATAGGGAGAAGAAACACGTTCTTGGTAATTCGTCAGGCTGCACTACCTAGAAGGGGCCGGGAATATTCTCGGATGGTAGAACAAGACCATCCCTATCATTACACTACTTGGCTGCTCCCTCCTGTGGTGCTGGCAGTGGGTCAAACAGCAGTGTGTGCTAGTAACTGCGTGGCACAGCTCTGGATCAGTCCGCTCCTCCTTGCCTGTGGCCCTGCACCTTGCAAGGTGAGGCTTCCACAGTGCAAACCTTCAGTGCCCAGGAGCATCTCATGGGCATCTGCACAGCCAGGTGCAGCCTGGAAGCCGGCGCCGGGCCCTCAGCTTGCTCTGCTGGGGTTTGCGGGAGCAGCTTTGCACCTCAAGGCTCATCCCTCTGATTTCCGGGCTGTGCTGAGCTGCGTTTGAAGTCTTAAGAGAAGTCCCTCTCCTTGAAGAGCAGTCTGGTTGTTCAAGCAGACAGAGGCATTGCTGCTTGGCGTTGCCGCAGTCCCCCGGCAGTTATGGCCTGACTGGGTGGAACGGCTCCACACCCACCTTCACACCGCAAAGCCATTGCTGCACCCTCGGCATTTATAGGGTAAAAATCCGTACAGATAGAGCTGTTTTCTAACTATGGAGGCCTCCCGCTTTCTGCTGACTTGCTCATTTTTGGTCAACCCCACAGTCCCAGCTGAGCTAGGAGGGTAGGAGTCTCTAAGTTTTCCATCAAGAGCTTTCATTGTCCCTTCCCTCAGCCTCACGCCAGGAGATAGATAGAAAACCCCAACACCCCCTCCAGGCTCGTCTGCAAGAGCCACCTACAGAAAAGCAAGTTTAACATCTAGGTTTTGACCAAAGGCTAATTTTAATCTGCAAAAGAAATAACTGGGCTCAGGGGATTTCCAAAGTGCTGACCCCAAGTCACCAAACACTGCCATGGGCTGTTGCTCCAGAGGGAATGGAATTCCCACCATCTCTCTGCTCTCCGTGGGGGCGCGTTTTGAATGGCGTCACAAAAGAGGATTTTTGATTTTTCCTGGATTTTGTTGTTGTTCAGTTCAGATGTTTCCAGACTTCCTTTGGGCATATTTCTCCGTGGAGGCCCAGGGTACTTGCAGAGAACGACATTCACATTTGTGGTGGTTATTCAAGACCGCTTCTCACTATTAATTGCACAAAAAGATTAGAGCTGCCTGGGCACCTGATTACATTTCCCTGCAACACGGACACACTTGCAGAGCCCTTACAGTTGGATTTAGCAACTCCAGAGCTCTGCCCTGCTAGTTGTTAGAGCCCAGCTAAGGAGAGTAGCAGGTGGAAAGAGGCTGAGGCAGTCTGCTGGCACCCTCAGCTTCTAAGCAGTCCTGCCCCCCCGAAAGACACAATAATGAGTTGCTGTCTCAACAAGGCGGCATCAAGCCTCTCTTCTGCAGTAGCTTCATTTCAAAAATAATCCCGTATTTGTCCAGGTTAATGTTAGCGTTCTGCCAGCTGTTCAGCATTACTGCAATTATTTATAGAATTTCTACATATTTCTTTTGGTAAGACTCACCTGCTTGATTCTTAGGGGTTTCCAAGCTGCTTCAAAATGAAATTCGAAACAGACACCTGCAGGAAACAGCACGTGGCTCATCTCAACTTCTCCAGCTACTCTGCCAACCTCACTAAGGATCCATCTAGTCAAGAATACTAGAATACAGTTCTTATAAATCCGTACGTAATTAGATATTAAAAACCTGATTATTTCTCATGACTAACTTGAAAGAGAGGTGTAGAACTCAATTCCTTCTGGGGAATTTTGTGCTCAGCAGTCTCTGCTGATCCGAATGGCTGCGGATGGGTCTCAACACGGGAGAGCCAGACAGACCCAAGAACTTCTCGGTGAGTTGGGAAGTGAGAAAGGACTTCGGCACTGGCATTGCTGGTGCCCTGCTGCATATTGTCAGGACCATATTTGGTCTGAGCAGACCCATGGGAGCAAAGGCCAACTGGTAGTGGTTTTCGGGTGAAATGGAAAAGGTGCTTTCTTGAAGACTTGAGGTCAGTTCTTCCTCTGAAAAGCACAAATCAAAATAACTGGAGGAAAAGACACTTGTCAGTTTTTGGCGTCTGGATCTGAGTTGCCCAGCGGCCAGAGTGCCAGATGAGAGCAGCCAGGCAGCATCTGCCACAGCTACATTGAACCTGGGGGGAAAACGCTGTTCCAGCTCCCACCTCCAGGAACTGCCTTTAGTTTAGACCACCAGTAATTCTGCATACTTGGATGTACCATTTTATAAGAAAACAGGTGGACAAAATAAAACCCGAGTCATAACAAGTCCATTCTGTGATACTAGTAAAGGAAAAAACATGAACTAAATGTTTCTTTTACTGCAGGTTTCCCACTGCCTGCAAGGGGAAGAGACCTGCCAAGAAGAAGAGATAAAATTCACCAAGGGTACTGTGTCACAAGTTCTAGATTTCATGCAAAGTGTGGTAGGAAATTAAATTGAACCAACAGTGGAGGTTTGTAGAACTTGTTGAACAACTTACCAGGCCAGAAGGATGCACAGTGGCCTTCCAGCCATCCTCCTCTTTGCCCTTTTTATTTTACTGTGTTCAAAGGGATGTAATAAAATCCATCACAGCTGGACCCTAGATCCACTCCTCACCTCACTGCGAGGAGTCTGCAGCCCAGATTTCCATGTCTTTGTCCCCCTGGAACCATATCCACAAAGGCACCAGGTGCACAGTCACCTCCCCACCTCTATGAGCCCAGGCCCTGGCTTTGTCCAGTGGGGTACAGACCTGAAGTCTCGCACAAACCACGCGTGTCTGTAAGAGACATTATTTGTGGATGCAGCAGTTATTTTCTGGTGTTCTAACTTCTTCGGATATTATCTCCATGATGGCAGTTGGTAGATGATGGAAGAAATTGTTAAAAGCTCTATTTTAGGAAGTAATATAGTACATCTGTAGGCAATTATGTGAAAGTACAAATGTTACGCCACAGTAATGTCCTTGAACACGATACAAGGAACTTTGATATTCTACAATAAATCACATGAAGTGGTGTGTTGTGTTTCATTTTGTTTCTGTCACCCAGAGATTCAGAAAATCATTCTTAACACTCAAGTAGTCAGGGGTAATATCAATAATTTCCAATGAGACCATGATAATTCTCCTTCACTGAAGAAACTGAGACAAAAGGAAGTTCACCTAGACTGAATACTTAAGTTGGAAAAAAAAAAAAAAAGACTGTAAGAAGAGTAGTTTAAAATATTACTCGGTATCTTCATCAGTTTTGAATGTTCAGAGTTTTGAAGGTCAAAGGTTTGCAGTTGTTTTTCAAATGTAAAACCTATTGCAATAAACGGATGCTCTGCACGGAACCCAATAGAAGTGGACGTTGACACTGTGCTCTGGCATTCTTGCAGTCATGAGCAAGAGGTGAAAACTGGTCAACAAAGGCATTTTACACTTAAAGTAAACCCAAAGGACCTGGACCCTGTTGAAATGCAGAGCAAACAACTTGGTGACACAGGAACAGGTTGTTTTCCACATGTGCAAAGCAGGACCTCACCTTCAACTGCAGTCCAACGCTGTAGAAACTACCTGCAGATCGCTGACCCTTGGGTCGGGCCCCAGGCCATCACGGGACAAAGACTTTGGTCTCTGCAGTCTCTGCACCTGGTCCAGTGCCAGCTGGTTCGGGGACATCCTGTTCTGAGCAGGCTGGTTGCAACAGACAGGTGTGAAAGGAGCAGCACGACTTTTGACCCAAACACAGCCCACCTCACTTTGTTTTGCAGAGCTGGCCACCGCCAGGAGACAACTCTCCAGAAAGCACACTCCCTTTTCAGTGAGTGAGAGCTTAGGGCCGTTTTCAGCAGCGCTATGAACACGCCATTCCGTGGGAGACAGGCAGACACTCCTTTGCTTCGGTTGGGTGTCCCTCCTGTGCTGAAAAAGGCTATCGGGAAGGTAAATGAATTTCACCAGTAATTTCAAGTATGAAACTTCTCTCTCTTCTCATGATTCTTCACAGCGTTAGTAGAGAGTAGCAGGGTAGGAATGAGGGGACGTACGTACGGAAACACTTCAGCATGTGGACGTGTAGTAAGTGACTGAACAGCAATGCTGCCAGAACAGATGTGAGTAATGAGTAAGTAAATCCCAGCTTCTATCTTAATCTACTGAGTCAACACCAGTTCTGCAGACAGAAGGGTAAACTGGTATTAGATGAAATTCCAAGGAATTGAGTTCTAATAAGAATTACTCAAGATGAAGAGGAGCCTAGTCATTTCACCAGCAGAACACATCAGCATTTCCCAGAAAGAAACCAACTGCTGCTACTAAGAAATAGGTTTGAAAATGTCACCCTCTTTTCAGACAAATTTGGTTCTGTTTTTAAGTCACTGAAAGTTAACTGGCTCACGTACAGCTAGTACTCAGATTTTTCCTCGTGTAATTACTTGGAACAAGCCAAAGGGAAAAAAAACCCACAAACAAAAATTATTGGAGAACCCTCCAAAAAGCAGCAACAGATTGATTACATGACCACCACTTGTAACATCTGTGCTGGAATCGGTGGCCACGGGAGATCAACTGCCCTCTTCTGCTTCTGCAGCATCAGCTTTACGAGTCAAAGCTCAGAAATGTCTGCAAGGGAATAAAAAGGAAGGTGCTCTATTTCTAATGGCGAGTTAAAAAAGACGACAAGCCTACCACCTTGACAGCTGTCATTCTGTTTTTATTAAAAGAGTATTTTATATATCCACAAATATAATACAGAGTACACACCTAAACTTCTGCTTCACTGATATCCTCATCGGGGCAACAGTAGTATTCCACAAAACAGATCTGCCCGTCTTCATTCCTAATCATATACTGCAGGGAAAGAAATCCTTGAGCATCTGTTCGAATGGACACTTTACAGGACAAAGCCAGAGCCTTCGTAGATGGTTTAAGCAAAGAGATCTTGTACCTGCAGGGGAAAAAGAAAAGTGATCTGAAAAAAAAAAACACATGGTGCAGAGGATCCTGAAACACTACCTCGAATGAAAGCCACAGAATAACTAAAAAACAATTAGCAACGCGCTAATTTGGTATTTCCCTGGTAACATCATCAGACAGACACTGTTATCGCTCAGCTTTCCAACACAGACACAGACTGTTATCAGATGGGAGGTGTATTTCCCCCCCCATATTTATGACACAAGTGTCACAGTAAAGCAAAACGAGCTCTTTAAACTTCCCAGCAAAAACGCGTGTGCTGCCCCAGAGGGCCCTGGCCGCAGACTTCCTAACCTGTTTGTCTGCGTCTGGCTGCAGTGGAACGCCTCCATCAGATCAGAGTCCCGGGGGTAGTCCAGATGGGCACTGCCTGCATTTCCAAACGTGGATAACCTGGAAAACAAAAGGCATCTTCTCAGACTACCCGATCCCAGCTCTCTAAAAACTTGTCAGAACTGGTCACCTTGCACATCAGTGGGTCTTTCACACAGCACTGCTGTGTGTTTTCCTGTGTTTAATTGAAAACGCTGAACTGTCCGCACTGTGTCACATTGACCAGGCTGTCCTACATCCGTTACTATGTTAATTAGAACACGTACTGTGATTTGCTGTACTCATTGCAATTCCTCTTGAAATAAAGCCAATTCTAAAATGGCTCCCACTCTCCACCCTGACATCTTCCAGTCCTTACCAACGGAGGCCAAGCATGAACACTGGAGTTGAAAGCAGTTCCCAGTACCTGAAGTAGGGTTTTTCCGGAGACATGGTAATCTGCAGAACTTCACTGGTCATATCCAGTTCAGCAAATGCTTCTCGCAGTCCCTCTGACTGCAGGATAATTTTATTAACAACCTTTGTGCTGCAGAAATCAAAGTCTAACAACTCGTCAGGTTCTTGAGTGTTGATTTTGCACACTGTCACTACTCCTCCCTCTTCCAGGAACAGCACCAACGGATGACCGTAACCATGATAACACATCCTAAGGGCCGTGGACGTTCCTGAAAAGAGAATGTGATACCCATTTCTCAGAGAGCTTAGCTAGCACATCTAATTGCTGAGAAAACTCATGTTACTGGCACACGGGGCACAGACCAATCTGACGCAGCGCACCTGGTCCAGCCGCCAGCACACTCATGTAGCCTGCTCAGGGCAGCCTCCTGGACACCCTCAGAGGTGCTAATGGTTCTGCAGCAAAATGAAATGGTTTGTGCATAGGCACCAGTGCAAAGCCAACTCCTGTCACGCACCAAACGGGTAACACTAGCTGTGACAGTGATGCTGGACACGCTACAAATAGTTTAGTGGAACTGGAAAATCCTCCGTGGCCCTGAGGCTCTTCCTGGCTCGCAGCATCTTTTTTTACTTCTCTCATTACTTGAGCCACCCAAAGGGAAGTTAACGCGGCTCAGCTTACGTTACAGTCACATTCTCCTTTAGCTAGGAAACCATCATGGGAACGTCTGGTGTCCCAAAATCAGAGTGCTGTTTACCACAGCTGAGTTAGGTCTTTAGGACAGAGTCACAGCAGAAACAGCAGCGGACTGTGCAATTCACCACACAGCTGCAATGGCAGAACTGCCCCAAAAAACCACTCTCCTCCACAAGGGTACACAGGGCACCCCGCAGTGCCCACACAGCCATGCCAACATAGCTATTTTTACTTGTGAAAATATTCTCAGAGCAACCATCAAGAAAATCAGAGAAAAAATTAATTAGCTTACAGGTAATAAAATTTGCTAAAACCTGGGGTTTCTTCTTCGTTTAACTAATGGGTTCATGTGGTTCAATACTACTACACAAACTGTGAAGGCAGCCTCCCACACGCCCCTGTCACTGAAGAGACTACAAACAGGATCAAAAACAGAGTCTACTTCATTTCTGTAATTCACACACTTGATAAGCAAGGCCCAAAGTGCTCTGACAGCACCTGAAGCGCTACTGTCCAGCTGCTGGATTCTTGTGAGACCTCAGGTAAGTACCATTCCTCAGCACCTTCTCTGCAAGGTAATACTCACAAAACAGACGCAGGCACAACTTGAAGAAGGGAAGGAACAGCAGGAGCCACCTAACAGCTACTGCAGTGGGGGGCAGGAGCACAGTGAACTGATGGTGCCACCTGGAACCCCTGCAGACTTCTACGAGCCCAGGATATCTGCAGCAGAACATGTCTCATTCATGCACATGCTTGTTGATGTTTCTGAGGTAGCTGGGTGTTCCAGGGTGGCACCAGCCACAGAAATATTGGAAAAGAGACGATGTTTATTACTGAGTGGATACAAATCTTCTTGTTAGGACGACACATCCCAAGCTGTGTCTATACTGTCTCTCAGTGTGCTCCTTTCTGCTGTAGCTGACAGAAATTAGCCAGCCTGAGTCCCTGCAAGCCCAGTGTGGATCCCCCATGCCCTTAACATGTACTGAGAGCTTTCACGTGTTTTAGCTCCAGGTGACCACTCTGGTAATAAGGGGTTGTCCCAGCTCGTCCAAGCAGTAGTTGACATTTTAGACTGGTGCTAAAGGCTAAAGGTAGGTGCAGCCTGCCCAGCTGGCCGCTTGAAAGTACGTGACAGCACGAGGCACCGTCCCTAGCAGAGGAACCTTCTCACTCTCTACATGCATGCTGATGACCACGAACGGGCTGCAGGGGAACCAGCCTGCCAGCTGCGCCCAGGTTTTCCCTGAAGCAAAGGGAACTTGGGAACAACTGAAAGTTTGTGTGATGCGGATGATCGCGGCCCTGGACTGAACACAGGTTGACAGGAAAGGCAGTCACAGCATGTGCCAGACCTGGAGTACAGCACTGGCCTCAGAGTCAGAACTCAGCCTACAGACCACACAACTTGCCTGAGACGCTGGAATGAGCTTCTTGAAACATTTTCCTAACAAGATTGCAGAAACTATCTGAGGTCTTCCCCCATACTGGAGCAAGGGTACAAGCTGGGGCTGTTCCTTGGACCTGATGCCAAAAAAGGTGCCCAAAAAACAAGTGGTTCTTCTGTGCTTTTCACATATACAGGAAACATTAACTTCACAGAAAGACTCTTCTGTTTCTCAGTCACCCCCTGGTTTTGGCTGTGACCAAATAGTTAATTTTCTTCCCGGTAGCTGGTGCAGTGCTGTGTTTTGGGTTTAGTATGAGAACAGTGCTGGTAATCCCCTGAGTTTCTGTTGTCACTAAGCAGCACTTAGGATAAGTGAAGGATTTTTTGGTTTCCTGGGCTCTGCCAGCCAGCAGGAGCAGAAGCAGCTGGTGGGGAGCACGGCCAGGGCAGCTGTCGCAGAGCAACCAAAGGGATGTTCCCTAACACAGAGTGTCCTGCTCCGTGCATAAAGTGGGGGGAGTTGGCTGGGAGGGCAGATCACTGCTTGGGCACTGGTCAACGGGTGGTGATAAACAGCACTGTGAACACCTGCATTTTCTTGGGGTTTATTTCTCTCTCTTCTTGTGATATTAATTTTAATTACTACTAGTATTGTTTTTCTTGTATTTTATTATTATTGTTACGGTTTTACTTATTTTTATTTTAGTTACTAAAGCATTCTTATCTCAGCCCATGAGTTTTCCTCCCCATCCCACTGGGGTGTGGAGGAGTGAGCGAGTGGCTTAGTTGCTGCTGGAGTCAAACCACGACACGCCAATAGTGTCACACAGACCCAGGCCTCTGCTCCCGCTCCCGAACGGGATCGGCCTCTTTCAGCCTCTCCTGCTGCCGCGGTCCCTGACACACTGGCTCACACCCATCCACTCTGCTCTTCTCTCTGTTGACTGCTACCACCGCACACACCTGGATCAGCTCCAGCCAGCAGGATGGATCCTGCCTAAAAGCGAGAGCTGCCCCACAGGTGAGGCAGTCGGGAGTCTTGCCAAGACCAGAGAGCTCCCTGTAGGCAGAGCCCTGTAGGGTTCACTGTGCGACTGCGCAATATGCATACACTGTCAGGGTCGATACGCACCATACCTGGCAAAGAGCTGGTACCAAAAATGGTCAAGCAGTCAAGAAGAACAGACAAATTGATCCGGAATGTCACTGATTCCCCCTGAACAGCAAACTCCTGGAAAATTTCTGCCTGGAGGAAAAAGGGACAGAATGAAGAGAGGGGAGTTCCTGCAGTTATTTCACAGTTTTCACTTCTTTGCTTAAATTCAGCGCTTTTACTTTCACAGATCAGTGCAATACACAGGAATTTCCATGTGGAACAGAATACCGATTAAAGAAAAACGGGTCTTTGTCCTCAAAAGCAGTAAAATAAAAAGAGGTCTCCCTGGAGCCTTCTCTTCTCCAGGCTGAACAACCCCAGTTCTCTCAGCCTGTCCTCACAGCAGAGGTGTGTTCCAGCCCTCTGACTGTTTTTATGGCCTCCTCTGGACCCCCTCTCCCTCTGTCTTGTGCTGAGGACTCCAGAGCTGGA
>NW_010414122.1:0-573 GCF_000710305.1 Buceros rhinoceros silvestris
AGGCCAAGGAGCTGCAGGAGAAGGGGGCCGAGGTGGTGAAGGCGGACCAGGACGACGAGCCGTCGCTGGAGCTGGCCTTGGCGGGGGCTTACGGAGCCTTCGTGGTGACGAACTTCTGGGAGCACTGCAGCAAAGAGAAGGAAATCGCACAGGTACCGGTGCCCGCTTTATCCGGCACCACGTGTGGAATGGTGGGAGGGGGAGCAGGGGACAGCCGTGTGGCATCGGCGTGGGGGTCATGGGAGAGCCCTTAGTGTTGCCTTGCCAGCCCTGACGGTTCAAGTGGCCAGTCCAGAAAAGTCCTGAGGTCTCACAAATAAACCAGGTCCCAGTTCCTGCAAAGCCAGAACTCGCTCCCCGTTCCCTCGCAGTCGCGGGGCTCCAGGAGCTGGGACCTTCAGGGAGGGAGCTGCCACCAGATGCCCCCAGACGTGGTGTGGCAGGAGCACTGCCCGGGAGGCAGAGCAGCAGGAGTGGAAGACTCGGCTCCGCAGAGCCCTGCCGGGGCTGCCGGCACGCCTGGAGTCCTCTGCGCTTCCTGCTTTGGGGCTAAGCTGCCCTGCAGCCTCCGCA
>NW_010414122.1:654-1729 GCF_000710305.1 Buceros rhinoceros silvestris
CGTTGCGGGTCGGCCGGCACGCCTGGAGTCCTCTGCGCTTCCTGCTTTGGGGCTAAGCTGCGCTGCAGCATCAGAAATCCCAGGGCCTTCCCCAGGGGCGGCGTTGGCCCCAGCACGGATTTCACCAGGGGGAAGGATTGCCACGCCTGGGAGGCAGCAAACAAAAGATAAGACCTGCTGAGGCATGTTGGCCCGGGCAGATCTTTCGGGCTCCCGGCACGCCTGGAGTCCTCTGCGCTTCCTGCTTTGGGGCTAAGCTGCGCTGCAGCATCAGAAATCCCAGGGCCTTCCCCAGGGGCGGCGTTGGCCCCAGCACGGATTTCACCAGGGGGAAGGATTGCCACGCCTGGGAGGCAGCAAACAAAAGATAAGACCTGCTGAGGCATGTTGGCCCGGGCAGATCTTTCGGGCTCGGTGTTTGTGCTTGGTGGAGGAGCTGGCACCAAAGCTGGAGGCTGTGTGGTCTTTCTAGCGTGGGATGGTGTAAGCAGAGGACTCGGCTCCACCAGGGCTGGCTCTGCCCAGCCCTGGGCTGGGTGAGGGCTCAGGGTGCCTGGTGCTGAGGAGCTTCCTCAGCTGGCATGTGTTGGATCCCACCTCCTGCCCAGGGCAGCGAAGGGGAAGGGGCGTGCCTGGGGATGATGAGAGCCCCCCACGTGTCCTGTTCCCCTCTTCACGGCCACCTTCACCCAGGGAAAGCGGCTCGCTGACCTGTCGAAGCGCCTGGGGCTGCGCCACGTCGTGTACAGCGGCCTGGAGAACGTGAAGCAGCTGACGGGGGGCCGGCTGGAGGTGCTGCACTTCGATGGCAAAGGCGAGGTGGAGGAGTACTTCCAGAAAGCTGGCGTTCCCACCACCACCGTCCGACTGCCCTTCTACTTTGAGAACTTCCTCTCCATCTTCAAGCCACAGAAGGCCCCGCAGGGAGGCGCCTTTGTCCTGGGTAAGACGGGACCTCTCGCTCCCCAGGTTGCTGTCCTGTAGTTCCCATCCTCTCCCACTGTGCAGAGGTTCACCAAGAGGTGGAGGAACCACCAGGGCTTGATGGGGAAGAGAGGCCTGTGCCAGCCTGATC
>NW_010414123.1:0-2516 GCF_000710305.1 Buceros rhinoceros silvestris
GGCCGGCCGCGACAGGAACACCATGCTGGCCAACAAGGAGTGCCAGGCGGCCCTGGAGGTGCTGCAGGAGAGCCCCCTCTACGACTGCCGCTGCAAGCGAGGGATGAAGAAGGAGCTTCAGTGCCTTCAGATCTACTGGAGTATACACCTGGGGCTGACCGAAGGTACGGGGCAGGGCTCCACGGGGTTGCGATGGGGTGGAGGGTGCTGGGGGAGAGGTGGTCCTGAACAACCTCGTGGTCGGGAAGCTCCGAGGGCACCTCGTTGTTCTGGTACAAACGGACTGAGCAGTGTCCGGGACTGCTCGGGCACCCCAGACAGGACAGACAGTCCCCGCCTTTCTCAGAGGATGCTGATGGAGGCTGGGCTGAGAGCTGGTCGCCCAGCGTGGGCACAGGGCAGGGAGAGGTGGGCTGGGGGCTGCATCTGCAGCAAGAGCTGATGACTGTCTTGGCAGAGCTGTTGTGCCTGGGCACCTGCAAGCCAGGGCAGGGCTCCTCGCTGTCCAGGCTCCCTCCTGGGAGATGTGCCCGTGGGGTGCAGAAGGAAACAAGGCTGGGGCATGACTTTGCACCTTGTTACCAGCGGTGGGGTTCCCTCGGGATGCCCAGTTGTTGCTGCCTCCTTGCCCCCAGCCCCCTGTTAGCCCTTGCTCTGGTGGGGTCTGTGGGATGGGGAGCTGCAGGGAGGGCTTGCTGGGGTCTCGCAGAGGCCACACGCCAGACCCTGCCGTACCCGCAGCCTGGGTAGGGAGTAAACCAGGAGCTGGAGCAGTGCAGGTGATTGAAATTGGATTTTGCTAGCCCAGGGCTGGTGTGTTCGTTGCAGGCAGGATTATCTACTGCCTGAAGGCAGGAGGAGGCAGCAGGCTTCACCCACTCCCCCTCGCCCTGCTGCTTCACCCACTGCCCCTCGCCCCACTGCAAGGGCATCAGCAGGGCTGGGGCTGCTCCAGGGGCTCATGCTGCTGGTCCAGGGCAGCACATTACCAGGCTCAGAGGAAGGAACCGACTGTGAGGAGCTCAGCTGGGGCTAGTGCTGGTGCTGGTGCGGTTTGCTTTGCTGTCCTGTGGGCTCTACCCTCTCCTGCCAGCACCCAGACTGGAGAGGAACATCGGTTTTACTGTGTAGATCCCTTTAACGGGCTTACAGCTGGCTCTGCGTGTGGAAGCTCTTAAATCCAGCTTCAGCTTGTGCAGAACAGTCCATGCCAGAGCCCCTGAGTTGTGGCCAGTCCTTGCTGGCCAGGGGCAGTGCGAGCAGACGGACCTTTTGCCCGCCGCTGCACCAAGAGCCTTGCAGCTTGTCCAGCCCCGATGGTTCAGGGCTGTAAAACGCCTCTTCCTTTGCTGGTTCGCTACCCCAGCCTGTGTTCCCACAGCGGGCACAGGTCTCTGACCTCCCTCCTGTGCTGGGATCGAAGCCAGAGGAGGTGGTGGTGGTGCTGGGAGAGCAGCAGTGAGGACGTGGGGAACTGCACCCTGGGGGCAATTGCCTTCAAATCTGAGTCAGCGCAGGGGCTAGCAAGCCCGAAGAACAGCCCAGAGCAGGAATTACTGTTTAATTGTTCTCTACCCCTCATTAACAGCCTTCATTCAGCAATTTCAGAGGGGTTTGCGGACCTGAATGAAGGATGCTTTACTGCTTGATGGGTACTCCAGGACCTGCACCTGGAGGAGGGAAGAGAAGTGATTACACCAAGCCTTTAGGAGAGGTGGAAGCTTTGCGGAGATCCAGCAGCTCGTAGCTTTAACGTGCAAAGAGCAGGGAGTGTAAAAGCAGTGAGCAGCCCACGGTAGACCCCAGCCTCCAGCCTTTTAGCTGCAGTGCCGTGCCCGGTGGCCCCTCGGCTGCGGGAGCTCACCGGTCCCTGCCGTTCAGGAGGACTGCTTTCACTCCCGTCTCATTCCTGGAGGTTAACTGCATCTTAGGGAGCTCGAGAAAAGTCCACTGCCCTTTTAATGCTGGGTAATTTTCCTAGCAAGCAGCAGGATTCAGCTGGTGTTTAATTATTTATTGCATTGGCAAAGCGATATAGCGGGAGGTTATGGTGGTTCCTAAACGCGCTTTAATAAAGGGGCTCTTTGTCATCGGGCCATTAGGAAACGAGGGGCTTGGCCTGAAGTGGGGGGACTTTGCAGGCTACCAGAAAGTGCTTCCTTCCCCCCCATACCCAGCCGCCCTCGGCCACGGCAGGGGCTGTTGCACCCATGTCACATCCCCCAGCATCCCCCGGAGGGTGGTGGCAAGGCCAGGCGTGGGCTGATGGGTTGAAAAGCCACGGATGCTGGGGACAGCCCAGCCTGGCATCCCAGCAGGGTCTCTCAGACCAGTCCCCCAGCTCTGCCCTCCCAGATTACCAAGGACCCGGGCTGAGGAGCTGCCGGGCTTGGAGCAAGCCCTCCCACGATGCTCCCTGCCTCTCACTGAGCTTGTTTTCCAGCACAGAGTTTCAAGTGGCTCCTTAATTACATGGGACAAATGCTGCCGCCTCGGGCTAAGAAAAACCGGGTAGA
>NW_010414124.1:0-369 GCF_000710305.1 Buceros rhinoceros silvestris
GGTTTGTCCACGCAGCCCAGTCCTAGGTCAGCTCTGGCAGGGGAGACCTTGGAATCAGGAGGTTTACCACAAACCCCAAAAGTAAATAAAAAAAGCAAAAAAAAAATAGTATTTTTTTTCCAGCCTCTCTCTTGTCATGACAATCTCATGATTTTGGGCCCCTGACTCACAGTCTCTGAATGCTGCAAGGCGCTGCTTTTATTTAAGCCTTCACGCAGCTGCCCTCAAACATGTTGTTTTGAGGGTTCAGGGTTGGTTTTTGCTTTTATGAGCATCACATCATCCACCCCTCTGCTTTCGTCTGCAACACCAACCCTCCAGGTCTTTCTTGTGGCTGGGGGGGGCGCACCCACCCCCCCGGAGGCGGCG
>NW_010414124.1:520-822 GCF_000710305.1 Buceros rhinoceros silvestris
GCCTCGAGGAGCCGGGCAGCATCACGAGTCCCGGAGCTGAGCTCTGGGGATAGCACTGCCCAGCACCCTGTGCTGGGGGAGCCGGAGGGGACCAGGGACCCCCGTTACCTCCCGCAGCCTGGGGACCACTCGGGCACCTTTTTCTTAGAAAGAAGCAGAATGCGGTGAGACACCTGGGCTGGTGTGACTTATAAGGCATCATCCAGGTGGGATCAGGGGTTTGACAGCTTCAGGATCAGGTGGGATGTGGTTTATGGGGCAGCCCTGTGCACTGAGCATCTTCCCCTCACCCCTCGAGCACC
>NW_010414124.1:1246-1728 GCF_000710305.1 Buceros rhinoceros silvestris
GGGGCTGCTCTTGTGGGAATGCAGCGACAGTGACAGGGACAAGCCTGAGCGCTGGGTTCAGTGGGTGCATCAGCACAGCACGAGCAGGTCACCACAGCTCCAGCAAAGCCAGGCTTTGCCCTAGAAACAGCAGGTGAAGGCAAGACCAAGCACCAAGACCAGCTTCGGAGTGGTGGGGCACAGCTGAGCCCCCTCTAAAATCACAAAGGAACGGCAACCACCTCTTCCATGAGAAACCAGGGCTTAAACTCCCGGGGATTCACCCGGGGAACCAGCTCAGGTGCTGCCAGAAATCTCTCCTGGCACCTCTCTGCATCTCCGCGTGTCTCATGTCCCTTGGTTGGCTGGAGACCTCGCCACCAAAGTACCCCCCACCCACCCTGGGCTCTGAGACCAGCCCCAGGGCACGGCAGCGCGTCCTGGATGTGAAGTTCTCGGCAGAAAACTCACTGTCAGCGCAGGCAGCTGCAGCCGTGCCAGCC
>NW_010414124.1:1868-2204 GCF_000710305.1 Buceros rhinoceros silvestris
GGGCCAGCCCAGCCCTCACCGGAGCTTTCACTCCTTCCACTTCACTAATAAAAGGGGAAAAAAAGAAGAGACGGGGGCCTTGACATCAAAAAAATCACAGACTGTGTATGTGAGAGCGGAGTTTCCTGTAACCACGTCTCTCCGGTTCCTTTTCATTCATTTTCTCCATTTTGTCAGTGCGGACCCAGGCAGGTCAAAGGTTTAAGCTTTTTTGGAAAGATTTCTTTCCAAAAAAATACAAATTGGCCAACCTTCACATTTTGTTACCTTCACACCAGGCTGGGAAATACGCGGTCAGAGCTCAGGGATGTTTTTTTTTCTCTCTTTTTTTTTTTT
>NW_010414125.1:0-240 GCF_000710305.1 Buceros rhinoceros silvestris
GACGACCTTTACGCGAGAGACGGGTAATCTCCGAGCTCGGGGCGCTCCGCTGCCAGCCCAGCCACCATCTTACATTCGGGACACTTGCCCTGAACACCGCCTCCCCTGCGCTTGCGCCGCCGACAGTGGGCGGGGAGCAACGGCTGGAGGGACGGGGAACGACGGCAACGGCGCGACGGTACTGGGCACGACGGGACTTGTAGGCGGCTGGCTCCGGCCCGGGCGGCGGGGGGGGCACGG
>NW_010414125.1:590-902 GCF_000710305.1 Buceros rhinoceros silvestris
TTTTTCCCCTCTCTCATTGATGCTGCTTTGGTTTTTTTTTTCTTTCCCCCGTCAGGTCGAAGCGACGTCGTCTACCTCCCGCTATGACTTTACTGGTTGTTGGTGGTAACGCCTGTGGAGGGGGTGTCCTGCTAGCGAGGACAGATACCGCCGCGGCTGGGTCGGGAGTGGACGCGGCTCCCGCTAAATTCAACACAGACAACGGTTTCTCACAGCGCGTTCTCTCCCGCAGGTGCTGGGAGAGTACGCCCGTGCCCCTGCGCCGCCCTGGTCCCTCACCCCGGCGGGCGGCGGGGCCCGCTCACTCCGCCG
>NW_010414125.1:1078-1320 GCF_000710305.1 Buceros rhinoceros silvestris
CTTCGGGCAGCGGAAGCCTCCCTCACCTGCCGGGCCCCTCTTTGTGCCCGGGCACAGTTGTTCCATGGCAGCACGTGGTGCTACCCCTTTGCTGAACTGGTTGTTGTGTTATTACAATTTTCCACGTCCGTTCCCCATTTAGAACAGAGGCCAAAGGCACAGGAAAAGGTACTTTCTTGGTTTTCTCTCACAGAATCACAGAATCATCAGCTTGGAACAGACCTTTAAGATCATCGAGTCCA
>NW_010414126.1:0-25520 GCF_000710305.1 Buceros rhinoceros silvestris
TATATATATATATTTAGTCCTTGTACATCAATTCTTTCCACAGCGACACAGCAAAGATCTGCAGGTGAAAATTTTTGTCAAGTGCTTTGTTATATTTGTACAAAGATGTATAAAGGACCATGCACTAAGGCGTTAATGAATGAGGGTTTTTAATAAATATCTTCAAAATCAAGGAATCTGAGGAGGAAACGTGATGGTTTTGAACACTTCTTTACTAGGTAGAGTTAATGATGTGGACAGAGCAAGGCACATGCCCATGTGAAAAATGAAATACTAACCTAAACACTCTGGGTACTCCAGAGGATTTCAGTAATGGTAGAACACCATAAAGAACTCATTGTCATCTGCAAGGTCTACACAGACAAACACGTTTCACCACTTTTTTTTTTTTCTTTTTACAATCCACACCCACACCCCGTTTTTTTTTCTGATAGTTTTCAGGAGTGTCTCTCAGTCTTCACGGTGAAATAAGTCTCTCTCGGAAGTATTCATCTGCTAGCAATGTAGTGTGTTCCATGGTGTCTAGTCTGGACTAAAGGTACGTCAGGAAAAGAATGGAATGGTGAAAGAAATAGTCTTACGATTAAGTTCAATCCAGCTAAGACCCATTTTCACGAAACACTAAACACAGTGCATTCCCCCAAATCATTCAGTCTTCAAGAGTTAATTAGCTACTTTTTTAAAGAAGAAGCGGAAGTCTCAGACACATAAACTCACATTCCCACATCTCCAAAACAATTAACTTGTCTAATTCTGTTGGGGATAGCAGCAGAAGGAACACCATTTCTATCTCAATCCTCACAACGTACACGCTTTTTTCCAGACAGAGCACTTACTCTCTGCGGGGTGGGGAGATGTCTCCCTCACATTTGGCCTTACTAGCAATTAGGCAGATTGGTCAATGACCCCAGTGCTCTTACAAATGAAATGCTACGGACACCAACAGGGCTCCCTCGCCAGTAATTCCGTGACATGGGACAACAATGGAAAGCAATTACAACAGTTAAAGACTTGATTAGCAGTGGTCAGAGATCACCCACATGAAATTATGGAAGAGTTTCTTACTATCTGGGAAGGTCTGCCAGCTCCCTGGAGGTAATTCAGCCTCCCAGAAAAAAGTAGCTCGTGCAGTTCTCCAGTGACTCTCAGGTTCTATATGCTGGAGCAGAACTAGGGAGACCTGGCAAGTTGGTTATGAGCTCTAGTCATCAGAGACAAAACTTTGCAAGAGAATCCCTTCTATGGAAGGGCATTGGGTGAAATGGAGAAACCAGACTCTTCCCTCTAGACCTTCCATTTAACACAAACAAACAAACAAACAAGGGCCAGAAATAAGACTCCAGAGGGAATGCCTTTTATTTCTTTCTGAACTACATTTTCATAGAAAGTAGAAAGCACAGCTGCCTTTCCTAGGACCCGCAGGACTTTTCTACAGATAATATCACCTCTTAAAACCACTAAGGTGGGCTGTTGTGTCATGTCCAGATCTCCCACTACCAGCTAACTCCCATGGCCACACACCATAGTCAGAGAATGCAAATCTAAGGCTTCCTAAGGAGGCAACGTCACCAAGCATATCTGGAGCAGCACCAAAGAGAGATTTTGATTTTTAACCATCTTTTTTTGGCAGCTATAATAAACAATGGGAACATGAAGTATTCAGGTTCTGGTGGTTAACATCCGTGCTTAGGTGGCTGCTCTCACAAGACAACGAGCAGCCTTCATGGAGACAGCAACAACTGGGTCACAGACTCACGGAGTGGCTGGGGTTGGAAGGGGCCTCTGGAGATCATCCGCTCCAAACCCCCGCTCAAGCAGGGCCACCAATAGCTGCTTGTCCAGGACCACAGATGTCCTTCTAGCATGATAGTGCTACATTTACAAAATCATTCTGAGCACAAACTTTAAAAGCAGGGAATTTGTAAAAGCTAGGACGAAGAGTAGCATTAAAAAAGAGTCAAACTGACCTTCAAAGTTGCGTTGTGAAGCGAAGCAGCCATTTCCAGTGCCACAGTTCTGCTACAGGGCTCTGCATGGACGCAACAAAGGCTGAAATGCGAATTCTTTGTTTTGAAAAAAAATCTTGCTATTGAAGTTAAGTAACAGTTGAACCCAGGAAATGGGGCAGTCTATTTAGAGCATTAACCACATTTTGTTTACTGCTTAGGATGAATTCATCATGCAAACGACCCAAAGTGAGATGCTGGCAGGCTCCAAATGTGCTCGGAGAGGCTGAGGCCAGAGACATTCTACATCCATATTAGGCTGTGGATCAAGTCCTGAGCTGGATTCAGCTTTGCCTGCGACTTCAATTTACACACAGCATCACCACTATCTTAAAATGCCTTTGATCACGCTATGGGGGTGCTATCTATGGAAGCATGAAACTACAGTCACTGAATTGGAAACCAAAGCTCCCATATTAAAAGACTCAACGAGGATGAGCAGAAGGACTCTTGTCCCTAAGGAAAATGAAAGCATTTGCAAATTAAAGTCGAAACTAGCCCAAAGCATGAGTCTAATATATATGTCAAATCAAATTTTTGATTTATAGTAAGGAAACTACAGAACTAGACTGCTTACTCAGCACAGAATTTATCTCTAAGAAAAGAAATAAATCTAACTCTCTTGAAATGTCACTATTTAAACTACAGAGTGCTCAGCAGTTTAGCTGGCTTACGCAGAAGTGGATTTTTTCCTCCTGCCTTTGGATATTGTGGATAACGTCAGGAAATCAGGTAAAAACAGAACGATGGGCAGTTCTGCTACATTTAAATTTTCCCACGATGCCCACTATAAAGGTATTTGAACAGAGATACTCGAACAAATTGGGCAACCAGCAAACAGATCTTCACATAGCAGTTAGAAATGGATACACACCTCATGCACTTGATTTTAAGAGTCTGCGTGGAAGGAATTGTCTGCTTAGTATCGTTTAGCCACGACTTGGGAAAACTTTCCTCTGAAAAAGAATCAGAGCTGTGCAGTACCAGTCCTTTAGTTCACCTCCTGACTGTGATTGATTCCTCTCACATCCACATCCAGACACAATTTGGATCAATCTGGACTGACGGACAAGTCCTGGAAGCTTAGCATCATTCTGAAACCAAATTTTCCCTTTCAGGTTGTTTAGTTATTCACACACATGCACCAGTAATACCTGGCATTTCCAGCACAGCAGAGCTACCTGTTGCTACTTAAACCACAGCAACATCACTGTGCCATGTGCATTGATGTACCAATTCAAATGCTTCTTTGTAAACAGATAAACCAGAATGCCAGATATAGAGGAATTTGGGGGAAAAAATAATGCCAGAACTTCGGGCATCAGTGATTTACTGCAGCAACTGACTATAGTGATGGGTCCACCAGACAAACTTTTCTTTATCTAATGGCAAGATCTCCCCACAAATGTTTACATTGCTTTTGAAAATAAATGTGCAGTGTCTCTTTAAAACCCCGCTGACAGCAAGATCCTGCCCAGCAAAAGACAAGCAGTCAAGCTGGGCTCTGGTGTTTCCCAGGGCAGAATTGTTCCAGCTTCACTTGGGAGCTGTTAGGGAGGCAGCTTGCCCAGAGTTATTGAATGATCTATTACAGAGTGCCACGAGGTTCATAACTGATGTCTTGCAACACGATGGCGAGTGATGGCATCCAAACCACTGCTGCTTCTTTATTTGATACCATATCCCTGATAAGACTATGTCTATATTAGTAAGCGAAACTGGGCAAGGGAATGCTGCTGGGAGCTGGAGCTGCTGCCTACACCACTACAGCATCACAGAGGTCGGTGGCATGGTTTTGGCCCTAGAGAGCCCTCCTGCCTCCAAAGGGCTCCTGGGTGTAGTCTGAGAGTTTACAGAGGCCAGAGACACTTCCAGAAGGCTGTTTGCTTGCGGCCACTCTGCTCTGGGGACTGAGTTCGGAGGTGTGGACACGTGCTGTGCTGTGCCAGTCTGCCTCGGTGCCAGAGGCATCTCTGTGGCCCGTGTACTAGAATAGACACGGCCGCCTCAGAGTCTCTCTCAGTGAGCTGTTTAATACAGGGAGGTGTCCACCCTTTCAGCTAGAAACGTGCATCTGGATGCCAGAGCTCTTTCCAAAATGATGTAAGACCGACACATTGCTTAGAAAAGCTCATGTTTCAAAATCGGCCTTTTCTCTTTAAAATAATAATAATGTTAATAATAATAAATTCCAGACCAGCTGATTTATCTAAATGAATTGCCACTTTCCTTGTGGTCTTGAACACGTGGCTTCCATAGCCATAAACGAGAATCCAGACAGAGGCTGCTCAGAGCAAAAGCCAGTTTGATGAATACCGTATCCTTTAAACTCCCTCTTCTTGCGCTATTTTTAAAAAAATTAAATGCCCACTAAGGTGCTCTCAGCAGCCTGAATCCGACTCTGTTAGGGCAATTCTGGCTTTCTTGCCTAGCAATGACTGTATGCTAGGAACAAAAAATAAAAATAAAAACCATCTCTGTCCAAGAAATTGCCACTTCAGTTTTAAGTTTCTCTGAGAAGCAATATTTTACATTCAAGTATCCTTAATTCCAAATAGAGGTTATTAAATGAATAGAGGTGGTATTGAAGTAGGAAAAATCCTATGGGAGTATGAAAACAAAGATGCTCTCAACAATACTAGCTGCTTCTCCTAAGTGTAGACGGACTGACAGTATCACATCCTGCTCGCTAGAAAGACAAACCTCAGCCAGCACCGTATTTGTCAAAGCAGCTGATCTGCTACGTGTTGTGCTGCCCATTAACCGATGACATTAGCGATGGCGCTTTTTGTGAATGAGCTGTATCTATTTCTTCGTGCAGCGCCCACAATTCTGTTCTGCCGCGTAAGGTGCGAATTCCTGGGATGAGCAGCACATCTCACAGTATCACATACCCTGTGAACTACATATTTTATCTGAGAGCAGGAGTTTTACTTGCTTTAGCCTGCAGCCAGAGGCAGTTTCATCTCCAAAGCTTGTTTAATGTCAGCAGAGTGAGCCCACTTGAGCTGACATCCTAAATCCACTTCCCAGCTGATCATCCAAACAGTTCTGTTGTTTAAAGGCCACTTGATTCATGTGATTGGACAGAAACTGTTGCAGACTTTTACTTGCAATTACTCAGCCAAAATTTTAAATCTTTTTGCAGTCTAGGGCTTTCCTTTCTTTCTTTTAAGCCTTTGCTTTTAACTGCATTTGTACACAGAAGCCTGTATTTTGTTTGGAAACAAAATGCTGTGGTAGGGCTTTGGTCAGAGCCCCTGGTAAGAGGCAGAACAGCAACAACAAAATCGTGCTTGTGCTCGTGCTCTGCCCTCCCATGTCCCTCTCTGGCCTCTGGCAAACATGGTGCCTTCCTCACCCATCTGTTACTTCTCGTCACGGGCACAGAGGGATTCTTATTTCTGCTGCTCTTTTTGTAAAGAAGTCGCCTGTGTGTTGTATTATATTTCAGACATCAACGTGATCGCGGCTCTCCTAGGCTTATGCCAACAGCTACGTTGGTTCTGGGGTGAGCGCTGGCAACCTCAACACTGTTCAAGCAGAGGAGATGACGTGGGCACCCAGCCTGGCCCACGCAGCAGTTATTTCTGTACACACAAAACCACTCGCAACGGCAATACAAGCTCACGGTTCCCTCTATCTGCACATCAGCTCATTCAGTTCAGCATCTTTCCTTGTAACATGAAGTTCACAATTTTCCTGCATTATCTAAAAACTGGGAAAAACGTTTGCCCACAGAACTTACCAGTTACTCTCCTGTCTTAATCAAAGCATATTTGTCTGAGCAGCTGGTAATCCGTTTATTCGGGTAGGAAAGTCCAGAGCAACTTAAATAACGACTGAGTTCAGTACAGCCTTCTGAACCCCTTCACACGCTGTTATAGCGAGGCCTGTGCTTTAATACACAAAGCACAGTCCGTGAAATGGGCTGTTTCCCTGAAGAAGTCAGGAAGACAACCTTTGCCTTTGCCTGAGCAGATTGCTGGGATGTGGGATTTCTTCTGTTTGTTTGTTTCCAAACATGTCTTTCCCCACAGTGGGAAAATCTGCCTTGGATTAACAAAAGGCTGTGCCTTTAATAAACCACTTAACTATGGATTCTGGTTTTTTTAATTCTCCAGCTGATGAATGATTTTATAATTTTGGAAGCTGTAGAGGTGGAGTCACTGAGACATACTCATACCCTCTCCATGTTCGTTATGCCTGGGTCAGAACATCCCTCACTGAGGAGTCAAGAAACGTGAGGTCCAGTGAGGTAAAAGGGAGGAGAAGTGGGCACAGAAAACCTTGTGAAAGACATCAGAGAAAATCCTAAAGCCTTTTTTTTTTGCTGCAGATGACTGTAGGAGGGCTTTTTGATTTATGCCTCTCTTATAAGACACCACAACTCCCATTTGCCAGAAGTGTGTTTCTGTTTTCAACAGGTACAAGTTGGCTTTGCAAAAACACTATTTCTTGCAAACTTTGCCCATTATTTATTCCTAAAGTATTGCTACCAGAGAAGAAACTGGAGAAGAAACTGCAGTAGCAGTGAGTCTGAAGGCAAGAAAGGACTATATAAATAGGATCTTCTGAGGGGAAAGTGATCTCACAGCATTATAAACTGCAAAGTTATTTTCTATGATAAAGAATTTATTTAGGCAGATGTAAGAGGATTGGGGGATCAATAGAGAAATTTATCCAAAAGTACTATGCAGCCCAGAAAGATTTAACTCGTTGCTCCCCTCATTATGCAACTTTCACATTGTTCTCAAGCAAACCTACTCATGGATAAAATACAGTAAGGATTGTGCATTTAATGAGCGAGAAATAACATCCATCTGCCCACAATGAACAAAACAGACATGAAATCAACAGGCTCTTTCTGAAGAAAAAGGAGATTGCTAAAAGAGAACAGCAACATCAAAAAGCAGACCAGAGGAGAGATGTAATCTTAACATTAGATACACTGATGACAGGAGGATTATTTTCTCCTCAATATTGGCCAATGCTCCATAACCAAGATTTCAGACTGTTCCTGTATTAATTCTCCTCTGCTTGGTTTTTTTCCCCCTCTGAGATCTATTTAGCTACAGGTTGGAGGTATGGTAGAAACCTAGAAGTTTTGGAAAGCACTTCTTCATAAATTGAATGGAAAGGAGCTTTGAAGGGAAGCCACTTTCCTTCTCCTGAGACTGTGCTACCCAAGAAGAAGGGTCCCTCTCCCCCTCCCTGCCTGTCCAGAGAGCTGCCCGCAGTGGCTCTGGCTCTCCAGGAGGTTGTGCGATCCGTGTATGTGCCACACGTACCTCACAATGGTAACACACGGAAGCCTAAAAGTACTTTGAAATCCAAGATCAAGGTTATTTTGAATGCTAAGCATTGTAACTACTACAAAGCACGGGGTGTTTTGCCACCTTTACTCAAAAGAAAGAGGAGCAATGCAGAATTTTACATGCAGAATTACTCCAGAGGAATTGAGAAACAAGAATGGTAACATTCATGTTTATTTCCTGCAGCAGCCCCAGCAGTCAAGAGACAGGAGATGCCAAAGTTCATCCAGGCTGCCCGTGAAACTACAGCATTGCCCTTGCTGTGTGTAAGACTTTCAGGTAGAGTCTTTGACTCCTCTGTACATACTTCTTTTCACAACCCTTCCTCACTCAGCACACCTCTCTCTTGGAAACCAGACACCAGAGTCCTCCCAAAGCCATCTGAAGACACAGCAGAAAGCTTGCCAGGTGCCCCAGGACTAAGGAGCAACTCAGGTACCATGAGCAGGCATGGAGCATCTCCAGTGTTTGCGGTGGGGCTGGACCCACCAAAGATCTTCACCCGCAGCTGGCTGGCAGCACAGGTAAGCTGCTCTGGATTTATTTGCCCTTCCGGGCTATTGAATAGGCCAAACATGGGCAGATTTGAATGGGAAAAATAACAGAAGTCACGTGCTCTGCTGAGTTCACACTTGTGCTCCAAAGTCCAAGAATACTACAGCACACCAAAGAAATTGCTGAGGTTTTCTTTTAAGGTGAAGAAAACAACTTATTTTTATGCTAGCCTTGTTCTCAGTCTTACTGAATCACTTGAGCTGAAATATTCCAAAAATACTCAGGCTGGCCTGAAAAACTTCAGCTCAAATGTTAAGTATCACAAATTCCCTGAAAACCAGGGTACTAAAGTGGGAACTGGTGGGCAACTTTCCTAATTGGCGCTGCTACCAACCTCTTATATAGTCAGGACTTCATGTGTTTTATTTATTGCAGACTACATTATCAACTACTCTCCAGTGTGCTGAAAATAAGCTGAAAAATAAAGAGAGGAGGGAAGCAGAAAGGAGGCAGGGCTGCCAGCTGAACTTCGACGAGACTAGAAAAACTCTTCTGTGGCACTGAGAGACACCAACGGACAGTTTCTTCTGCCTGCCATGGCCTTAGAAAGCTGTCTCAAACACACTCACATCACTCCGATACAGCAGGCTTTCACAACATGAAGAGTCTGTACCTCTCCCAAGGTCACGTGCCTGAAAGCCACAGCCAGTCAGACTGACGCTTAAACGCGAGTGGAGCCGTACAGGCTGCCAAGATAAAATTATCACAGTCATATTTCAGCAGATGAAAAAGAAACCTGAGATGCTTGCTCGGATTAGATGCAAGAAAGAGGATACCTGGCCTGCTTGCGTGCCAAAAGGAAAACTGGAGCAGGTTTCACACAAACTGACCTTTAGAGAAAGAAGAGCAGAACAATTCCTTCTTCCGAGGCAGTAAACGAGCATTTTCAGAGCCACGCCACAACAGGGCTGTACCTCAGATCTACCTGCGGGACTACGAGTTGCTCTCAGCACTGAAGCCTCCTTTCCTAATTCACTGGACGGATTTAAAACGTTTCTGCAATGACATACGTAGGGCACAAAAGATCATGCCTAGGAGCCAATCTCTGAACATATGGTTTGCAGTTCTCAGAACAACTCCAATGAAGTGAAAACTGGTGGAGGTTTAACAGCTTGACTTTTTATTTTCTGCTAACTCCAAAATTAAAAACGACAAACAAGCAGCTTGCGACATGTTCTTAGCGACTTCAACGTGGTTTTGTGTGTGTGAGAGCTATAAAGAAAAGGCAAAGTTTTAGAATTTTTAAGGGTCTGCTGTGTAATAAATAGTGGGTATTACAGAAATTTTAGTACCTTCAAGCAGGGGAAGACTAGATTTAGAATTACAGTAATGTGTTTAATTTACTGGGGTTATAAAGTTAAGCTACAAAGTTCTCGCGTCAGGTCAAGAGAACTCCTGGCACATCAGAAAATCTTTACTTCACGATGAATTACAGTCAGAGAGAGCTGTCAGTTGGAAGAGTATAATACCAATGTCCCACTCAATAATCATGCTTGTAAAGGATGTTGCTTACCAATTTATAGGTGGGTTTTTGCACCTCTTACCTTTAGTAATGTGTGATCCTATTTTTGGGCTGCCTGTCACACTAATATGAAGTGACACTTCTTTACCGAGCGTTCAAATTTTAGTTGACTTTCCATTCTGCCCTGGGCAGGTGAATAAATCAGACTGCCAATTTTATAATAACTAGTTGAATTTTACTTTTAATAAATTCTCCAGTGAAGATTGTTTTCCAAGCAGTTCTACCCATCAATTTTCTACAGGGTCAGAAGAACTGTTGTTCTGGATCATGAATTGTATCTGACAGCACAAAACAAGGATAAATTACAAGTACAACATTTGATAAATAGGAGACAAAAGATAAGGAGTTCACCTTTAATAAACAGATGAATTGTGAGTACTAAGGTCTGGTGTTGAAAGCAAAACAGGAGAGACTTGGTAAAGCTACACTTTAACAGTGTGGTTGCCATGTACGCTTTCCACGGACTTCATTCAGAGTTACAGCTGCTCAGCTTCTCTGAAAATCAGACACAAAGGGAAATATTGCCCTTTAAGGGATTTAGATGGGAACCAACTGTTCCTCACACAGACTCTTCTCCCTAAGAGAACCGCAATCTCTTTTGCCCAAACTTTAGCACTTAAAAGGGAAGATAATTTACAAGTGTTAAATCTCTTCTCTCCTGCTGCTTTTGCCACTTCCTGCAATATTTGAAAAAAACCTGCTCTTCATATAAAAGCTCAGTTCTCAAGTGTAGCTACTAATCCCCAAACCATCTCTCCTTTCCGATTTGTTGCCACATCAACAAGGGAATTTAAAGTGACCCAGACTGAACCTCCATTCTGCTGCTCACAGCAGCGGGGGTGGACTAGATGACCTTTAAAGGTCCTTTCCAACCCAAAGCATTCTATCATTCTACGAAAGCTGCTTCAAAAAAACTGCAGTTCTGCAGCTGATCCTTTGCCTCGCCCAGTTTTCACTCCAAAGCAAGGGAGCTGAGGGAGAGATGCCCTGGGAAGCAGAACAGTGCTCTGCATCACTGCCTGGTGGGGACAGGCCTCTTAATGATAATCATCATCATCATCATCATCCTGCTCCAGAAGCAGGAGTCAGAGCAGCCCCTGTGCTGGAAAGGTCTCCTGCCCTACCACCTCCATCACAAACATGCACCATCCAGGGGATGTCTCCACGGGCCACGATGGACAGATCCCAACTTCTCTGCGTCCTCCCTGAGCTGCCCAGGTACAAGGCAGCTCTAAGCTTCAGCTTCAGCAGTCGCTAATATGCCGTGCATCCCCCCTGGGCACAGTGAGGTGCTAAGTGAGCTCTGCAGCTGGTAACTGGTGTGAGAGCACACCCCACCAGCCTGGGAAGGGGCAGGGGGGAGCTCATGTTGCCATCTGCAGACACAAGTCCTCCAGCTGAACAGGGAGTAGGGGCTGTGCACATTCACACAGGCAATTCAAAACAAGATTGCTTCAAGCTTTCTTCATGCCTTCCTTTCCTTTCTTTTTCTGTTATTGGTAAGTTACAAACATGTAAGGCTGAAGCCAACTCAGGGATAAGCCCTTGCAAAGAAACAACGGCTCATCCAGATTTATCAGAGTTCCGTTCGTCTGAGAAATCTGCTTACGATGACCACGTCTCCTGACTGCGAGAGTGTCTAAGCAAACCCCTTCCCCATGAGAAGTTCTGCTGAAATGAAGAAGCTCCAAGCACACTGTGGACTTCCCTTAAAGACAAAAGCTTGCAGAAATGGGGCCAAAATATAAACTCCGGTACGTGTACAGCCACATATACATACAGGTACGTAAGTGTACATATACACGCATACATATACACTCACACCCTAGAGGTACCCTAACCTGGAGTCACATGAGCTAGTGTACTTGAGCCTTCCCGTTTCAAATCTGCGACAAGAGTGTCGTGATGGGAACTTAAGGAAGTTTCAAAAGCCCACAAACATCTTCAGTGAAAAGTCCTTTCACATCATCTTTGTACTCAATGTACACTATGAAAAAGAACCATTGTAATAGCTGGCTCCTTATAAATGATTAATGTACTGTATTGCACGTAAGTGCTCTCTTGTTTCTAGCAACATCTACTTGGGTAATATTCTCATTTGTGATTCATATGTATGTTCATTTATAATTACAGTGAAATAACTGTTTCTGGGGAAGTGGTTTTTAAAAGTATGTCGGGTGCTACAGGAGATCAAAGTATAATAAAACTTACATGGAAGCAAAAATTGTGCATGAATAACAGCATCGGCTTTAACAATGGGCTGAATAAACACATGCAGTTCTCAACAGGATGGACTGAATTTTTCATCCCAGCAATCAATGGTGGGAGGCTACATTCAAATGAGCAGGCTGAGCAGATAAGCTCACACGTATCACCACAAGCATTTGCTTCAAAAATGTACACATGTATGTGCCTGGGTTCCCATCAGCAAGGAAACTCTCATTGCAAGATGTCAACACAGATCTTTACATGGTGTTCGGGGTGCTATGAAGAGAGTAAACACACACGTAAAAGCGGCCTCCAGCAAAGAGTAATGACTACACTAGGCAGTCTTCACTTCAGTGAGCAAAGAGGCGGCCAGAGCAGCTGGAATGACCTCAAGTTCACATCCCAACATTACCAAGAAGCAGAAAACAACTGCAAAATGTGCCAGATATGGCACATCAGCATTGAGGCACCTGTGATTTCCCCTTAGTGAGGAAAGACGGAGGCAGTGGCTGGGAATGACATTTTGCTTGGCTGTTTGAAATAAAAAGAAATACTTTCTGTAAGCATGCGGTAAGCAGAGTGCAGAACAACCCGAACAGCAGATCACCACCAAGCTCACGGATATTCCTCATGGCAACTGCAGTCCTACTACTGCCTGTGCAACCCTGGTGAGGTCTCTGAATCTCACCTGACAGTGCTAAAATCAACACAATAAATGGGTTTCCAGTTTAGCCACCTGCATTCAGAACCAAACTGGTCAGCTGCGGGCTTTGGCACTTGTCTTAGTAGAAGCAAATGGTGAGCGCGGTGACCAGCCAGTGAACATCAATCTCTGTGGAATTACTCGGTCACCCAGACTGATCACAGAATACACCGTTAGCTTATTGCTTCCCAAATATCAAATAAAAATAAAAACTGAATAGGACAGCCTAAGTCTGACTTAAACACCTGAGGCTATGAGCACAGAATAACACAAGTAAAGTAATTTTTACCAGAAAATTATACAGCTAGAATAAAAACTACAGATTTTTTCAGAATAAAAGAAATGCAGCAAATAACGTATTTTACCCCATACAAAGTTTACTTTTGAGTACTTGTATTGAAATGCAGTGCTTTGAAAGCAATATCCAAGTATCAATGCTCATCCAATACAAAGCTATATGGATCTTATTTTGCCAAAATAAACTAGAGAACAGAGAAATTTGTGCAGTTTAAAATGCTCTGACTTCTGTACAGCCTCTCTGCCGAAATACTAACCTGCGATGTAAGGTGAGAAAAGTAGCAACTAAGGAGATTCAGACTGAATGTCTGTCTTCATTCTCAGGCGAACAGAAAGCTCCCTGACTTGTATCCAAGTATTTCGGAAGCATCAGTACAAGGGACTGACAGGTATAAAGTCACCCCCCTATCTTCCCCAATTACATCAAATATCAGATTGAAGAAATAAAACTTCTCCCCACCTCCCGCTGTGGTATTTATTTTCATTGTCCTCAACAGCAACCGAGTCTTCTATGGGGTGTTATGGCACTTTAAAACTAGAAGAGTGAAGGTCATGAACTGAATTAACTCAAAGGCTCAAAAATAATTAAAAAAAATCTAGTACCAACATTAATACAGCAGTTTAAGAGGGCATAACCATTATGAAGTCTGCATATATGAAGGGCTTCAGAGGATGGAAAATGTGAAAGATTTTCTCTGATGCTGATTGCAGTAAAATTTGAAGTGATGTCCTGTAAGGCCCTGCCTGCGGGACCAGCTCCTACGCTAGGAAATGCTATTCTGTCATGGGAGAGATACACAGGCAAGACTTTCCAGCTACAAATGCCTCAGCTGCGGATGCCAGGAGCCCTGCCAGGTCCCTATGTGTGTGTCCAGCTGCCACCCGATGGCGTGCCCAGGGCGGGACCAGATGGGACCATCCCCACACCCTGCCCTTGGGCTGCACTGGGGGAAAAGCCAGAAACACCAGCAAAAAGAGAAGTGCGGTGCATTCAGCAGGCTCCTCGCTCTGCACAGCGGGGAAACCAGGATTGCTGGCAGCACTGCAGAAAGTACCTGCCGTGCTGCTTGCACCCAGGCTGGGAAGTGCAGGGCCCGGGGGATGGTAGTTCTGCCTGCCCTCTCGGGTGTGCACTCTCACCCATCCTGAGCGTGGTCAGCAGCATCACTCTCTCACCGTGTCTGCACGCCGTGCGACTCCAGTGCTGCCTGGGCTGTCCTGCTCTGCTGTTGTACAGTCAAAACAGTGAAGGTTTTCTGCTGAGACAACAGGCGAGACAAAGCACTACCAGAAAACCCCCAAGCAAAAGCTACCCTCAACAACAAAAGAGAGTTCAGGGTGGACAAAACAAGTCTATGCTGTTAACGGTGTTGTGTGAACAACTTCACAGCCCTTTTCTACCTCTACGCTCTGTGTGGTAGGTCCAAAAGGTTTTAAGAAGCACTCCAAATGCCTGAGCCTGACCCTACTAGGCTAAAAATCTTCACAGAAATTGCACATGGAATTCTTTTTCTTTCATAAGCTTCAGAAACACATTCTTTGAAACCCCCAGTGCTCTTCCATCAAACAATGTGGAGGTGAATACATGTGGCAAAGAGCAAAGGTATTACAGGGCAGATTCTCCTCTGCCTTTCATTGCATCGTACAGCCGCTCACATCTGTACCACAAGTTCAAAACTTGAGTAGAAACTCTGTCACTGTCTGACAAAGACTTTGCACTCTGTATCAAAAAGCACCCATTCATATTTTCAGCAGCATTTTTTTCTCTCCAAGAAGCAAGTTTTCAAACATAAATCATATTTCTCAAAGCCACTGCCAGTACCCAAGCGCTCCCCACAAAGACAGTTAACCGCACCCTACCCGTAGAAATGATGCTCCTCCAATCGCTTGCTCTGTTCCCTGCTTCTTCTGCCTCAGAGTGCTCAGATCAGATCCTGCCCCAGAGAAAAAGCAGAGTCAAAGGCTTGGGATACTCAGAGCCGAGTCCTGGAGTCAGGCTGCAGGAGGATCAAGGAGTACTGGGCTGAAGCAGCGTGGAAGTGAGACATATCAAAGTGCACTATGGCTCAACCATCACACACAGGTAATCGAGAGCATTTTAATTTGAAACCACTGGTCACCATCTGGTGATAAAATAAGGAGACACCAAGTGAGTTAGAGCAAGCTTGCACATACCAGGATATTTTCCTTACACTACATAACGATCATCACCTCCATTCATACCGTCACATCTTTCCCCCTTTAGCAGTTTAATACAATCGCTGTTAGCTTTGCCGCTCCTTCGCTTCAATTACAAGCTGATTTTAATCTTTCCAACAGATTGCATCGCACAGGCACATGCACATAACCTTCCAATTCAAGACACTCCTGACATGAAAGGATGTTAGGAGCAAAAGAGAGCAGCAGAGACCAGCAAAGTCGTACCACTCCTAAAACCAGGCACGGCAGACAGACGTTGGGATCAATACTTTAAACAAGGCAGAAGTAAAGGGCTAAAAGAAGAGAGGACTCTGTCTCTCTCCCTTCACAACTCTTATGTGCGTATTTATGAATGCTGGGACGGCGGCAAAATTAGCCCTAGCTGACCTTTAAAAGGAGTAATAATTTCCTAACATGGCAAGATGGTTTAAATATACGTAACAGCTTTAAACACCCGAAGTGCTCTGCTTCTAATTATTTTTGCTACATATGAAATAATTGAGGAAAATGGGTATGTTACCTTTAACGTGTTAATTACCAGCTGGCTCCTACCGTGCATTTTGAAGCTACTGTGGCAGTGACTAATGCCTCTGACAATACTAAATTACCAACAACACCTCGTGGAGGAATGTGACCCAAGCAGCCTAGAAATCACTAGCTGCAGGTGTTTATTTTCAGGTAAAGATGGTTTATTAACCCAAGCATAGGACAACAAACACTATATACCACAGGCACAAGCCCCGAGGAGGAGGGCTGCATCCCAAGCCCCGTGTGCTGCCTAACCCATGGGCACCACTATGCCCCGTGGCCGGAGGAACCCGTCTCACGCTGTTTGCTCATGGGACAGATGTGGAGAAACAAGGGCATCCAGGATTTCTCTCTGGAGGCGTTTTAGATGCTGTGGGCTCTGCAGCTGTAGTCCCTGCTCGGGTGACTTCAGCAGAGGTGCTGGTGTGCAGAGGTGGTGCTGTACCACACACTGATGTTCACGACTCCACCACATCCAGCCTGTGGTCCCAAAGGCTGCGTGCCCTCGCTCACAGGGTTTCGAAGGCTCGGTGTCAGTGCACCCCTACAAGGCCAGGCCTACACTATCCCCTCACACATTTCAGTAACTCCCTGACACAAGGGATCTCCTGCGGAAGCGAAAGCAGGCTGTGGCCATTCCCCCCCAGTGCACGAAGGGCAGGGCTGCTCAGCTGCAAGGGACACCAGGCAGGGGGTCTGGGGGTCACCTGGATGAGAGGGACTTTGCATGGGGGAAGATGAAGATGAAGGAAACGTCACTGCGCATGAAATTTGCAGCCCAAGCACAGCCCTCTTCCACTCACCTCTGAATATGAGTCTTTTTTTTTTTTACCTTTTTTTTTTTTCATTCACAGCACTTTCTGCCAAATTAGTAACATTATAGCTTGGCCAGGAACTTACACATCTTAGTACTAAGTATGTGAAATAACATTACTTTCTTTTCCAAATCCTCCTGAAGTGCTCAGGAAAGTACCTCTTCTTGTGCAGCAGCATTACAAAATTGCTGAACAAACCTATTCTGCTGTAATGGGAAGGGACACGTTTTCTTCCCTCCTCTAAGTAGGTCAATGAAAACATGATGTTGTGAGGATGAAACTGTTCTCCTCCCTCCTCTTCCCCCTAATGGCAGTTTCAAATCATTCCAATTTCATTACGTTTCTAGTGTTAGCTATAGTAACACTCTAAGGTTATTAACAACTGATGTATCAGTGGTCCTAAAGTCTGGGGTTTGTGCTTCCATGTGGGCTTATTCTAGCCTCAGGTATACGCACGCAATTCCTGCACAGGGCACGTCACTGCACAGTCAGGAAAAGCCTGCAAAGGAAACCGGATGTGAAACGTAACAGTATATGACGAAGCACAAAATCTTACCTCTCAGCTCTGAGATTCACACTGAGCTTTTACATCAACGTGATCTCTTTTTGAGGATGACATTCTATCCTCTACTCTAGATCTAAAGTAGCTACACTGCGAACAGTGAACTTGCTCTGTGTTAATGTTGGAATATACAAAGCCAGCATATTTTCAGTGGGACTATTCCCATTCCTAGCACCTGGAGACTTGTCTGCATGCATTTCATCAGGAGGGAAGAACCAGTAGCTGGAGAAACATTAACATGCAGTTATAGCTATACAAATACTAAATGCAAACTAAAAGGCCATTGGCAATAAAAAAAAATACATTTTGGGGGAGAACCAATCCCTCCCCCCAAAAAGAAAAAGAAAAAAAACTACACTGAAGAGAATATATAAAGTCTTATCGAATGAAATTTTGAAAAGCAAAATAGGTGGCGCTTTTTTATTGATTGCCTCTATTTTAGAACAGATGGTGTAAATTAGTTTTGTTGACCTTTTCTGCAAAAAGGAAAAAGTAATTAATTCACCTCACATAATGTCTGTTACAAACTCTCACTCACCCACACGAGCACTCCAAAGGCCCCTTCTGCAACTAAATGTTTGCCATAGCAAAGGTTACATGCTCTCACAACCCACTCCTTACATCCTCCTCCTGAAAACAACAGGCCTGCCTGGGGCAGTGACGCTAAGCACGTAGGAACGGACATCACTCTGTCCTCAGTGCGGAATTTTTACCCTATAAAAACCCATGACTTCAAAGGGGACTCAGATTTCATCCGAAGAATCCAATTATGTGCTTCACATTTGGGATGGATTGTCAAGGGCCAGCTGACAGAGTGATGTCCCCAAGTATTTCAGGGCGACGACATTTGAGCTGAAATGCAAAGCCAGCTGTTTGTGCTTAACCACTCACCTAGGGAACATTTCAAAATGAGGAAATTATATGATGAACAAGTGCCTCTGCACCTCAGCAAAGCGCATCCCACCCCGCAGAGAGATCTTTCCAACCGGGATTTAGAAAGCATGTCTTTCGTTAAGAAAGTAATTCCACATGCGGTATTATCACCAGTATCACCAAGTCATAAGGACGGTGGAAAAGAGATGTAATCCACCTCCCACTGTGAGATAAAGTCACATACATTTCACTTGTGTTTATTAAAGCCATCCCTAACACCTCCAGCCGTGGGAGACTCCACAGCCTCCACTGGCAGTGTATTTCAGGGATCATGTTTTCCTAGGGTTTACCTCTTCTTTCTTGCTTCACTTTAGAGCCACTTCTCTTTGTTTATGAGCACAGAAAAGAGATTACTGGTCCCCTCTTTGCAATAGCCTGTTCTGGGCTATCTGTGCTTGAACACCTGCCTATCTGCCACCCATCCCCCAGCAGACTGCTCTTTCCTAGGCACTGAAAACATAAACAGTTCAGGTATTTGCCCTGGACCATGTTCTCCAGATCTCGGGTAATTTTTTCTGCCCTTCCCTCCACTTCCAAAGTGGACGGTGTTTCCTTAAAGAGCACTCACCAACACCGGGCTCACTCCCTGCAGGCTGTCCTCCCAGGTGCATCCCAGCATCTCTCTTTTCATTTTTTTCCTTTCTATCGTGCAACAGCTCGACATTGCCAACTCACATTCAACTGGAGAGCCACAGCAGCCCCTGCCTTTCCCTGAAAAGCTGGTGTCTCACCAGGTGTTCACCAGCCTGTTCTGGTGTAAAGAGGTACCAGCACACAGCTCAGTGAGCCCTCTGGAGTGACACACCACCTCTGCTAGGCTCTGTGTGCCTGGTGAGCCAAGCGTGCCCTTGTGATGATGCCTCATGAAAGGCACTGGGTTCTGTGTAGTTCTTAATTAGCACACAGCGAAAAATACTGCAAACCCAGCAAGGACCAGGCCAATATTTGCATAACCTTCCCCTCTTTTTATTTGCCTGCTCTATCAGCCAGGGGCAGGGTGGAAAAACAATTAGGACTATTTCTTCCAAGGCTGAGATAACCAGTTTTATTTCCTTGCTCTACATTGAATCTGTCAGTATATGTATAATACAAGCCCAGGCAGTGACCTATGGTGGTGTACAACAGCAAAAGGATAGGACTAATGACCTGTGAAATAGGTATGGTCAGACCTGGCTGGGCTGAGGCTGCTTTCTGGCAAAGCTTGGTTTCTCTGGGACGAAACACAATAGATGACTTATTTAATACTTTACATGCACAGTTACAAAAGCTGAGGCTTTGTGCACAAGGAGTTTATTTCCACTTTAACGAAAAGTGAGCGACCTGAGAAATCATCGGTCTACCTACTAACTTTATGCCTTTTTCATAAAGAACACACTGTTTCAACGTGGGTGGATATTGAGCAGCAGAACAGCAAAGATTAGGCCCATTCAGTCCAAGTTACCACCGAGTCACGAGTAAGTCGTGAGTAACTCAGCAGACACCTATTCACCTTTCACTGAAAACACACTGCCCTGTGAAGAGTTCACCTAAGCCTGGAAACTATGTTTTAATAAAAGGCTTTAATCTCTAGCACTTTATATTCTATTTAGGAATGCGTCAAGAGATTTAATGTAGATGAAGAACCTACCTTTAGTCGGATGCTTTTCAACCATCTGCTACCTAATTTATCTATTTAGCCGTATGATTTCTGAAATTGTATTTACTATCTTCTAGACTCACATAATTGCTTCTTGTCATCATCACTTTAGCAAGTTTCCTCTGCTTCCACCCACTTCCTACGATAAAACTTTTTTCAGTTGCTCTGCTGAATTTTATGCTTGACCTGAAATTTTACATACCAGAAGTTAGAGTCAAGCTGAATGTATTATTTATACATTTTCAGCAATTTTCAAAGCTAAGGTTATTGAAAAGAGTTTTACCTGTGCTAAAACAGATCTTTTATCATTCTTTTGCTGAGCAGAGCTCATTCCTCCACGTGTTCACACAAAACCCTGAAATCCACCAGGAAGATACAAGCGGTTCCTTTCTGCTGCTATCAGCAAACAGCCATTGAACTTACTAACAAAAGGCATATTTCAACCCCCTCCAAGGACGGGTCACAGGGAGCTTTAGAGCTTGTGAGTGCAACCAATCTCTCTAGCAGCTGAAGGTCTGAGACTTCTGTCTTGAGCTGGCATGGGTCTATGGGAGATAGGCTCAGGGGGCTTCTCGCAAGCCACACACAACTGCTTGTATTTGAGCATGTGTCTCCTCCAGAAACTTCCTCCCTAAGTGAGACCCTGCAGGTGAACGGAGGAGATGGAGCAAGGTCTTTCACTGAATTACCACTTCTGCATGTGCTGCCAGCCTGCCCTGGTTGCTCTGACTATGTGTTCGATGCGGTCGGCCAAAAATCCATCCAACTCCTATGGTGCAATTAAAGGGAAGATGACTTCGAGGTTGGGATGAAGAGCATTACCAATGGCCTGACAGGTGGCAGAGAGAGAGTTGGGAAGCCAGGATGCAGAATAGGTTGTAGGGGGAGTAAAGCGATAGACTGGACTATCACAAGTGGGTTTTTTTAAAAGAAAAGCATGATTTGTTTACGGAACAGCCTGGCAGAGTACGTGCTTCACTCTCAGCTCCATTGAGAGAGCCTTGCGTTCCCGTACCAGCATAATACAGCTTGTACCTGCATTAAGCTGTGATTTATTCTCCCTGTTAAGACATGCAAATTGATCAAACTTTTCAGGACAAAAATAAAACCGTAAAACACTTTGAATTTTGTTCGATCTCTTTGGAAACACATTTTGTTTGCATATATTCAAAGAAAAGTGAAATATTTGTAATCGCAATAGCAATTAAAAATACATACCAAATACCAAGATAAACATTTTCAAACTTGGATCTATGATGTGCCTTTTATCCTGAGTTCTAGCCTGCAAAAGTCTGGCCAGCTCTCCTGGATTAAATTTAGTTTCTCCAATAGGTGAGGAAACTTTCAGTTACACAAATTAGTCATTAGGACTCCATGGTAAAAGGGTGGTAAGACTTCAGATTTATCAACTCAAAAGTTAGAAAATGTTTAAAACAATGTGTTGCCTTTGTAATTTAATGGTTTTCTTCTCAGATGTAAAGTTAGTCATCCCAAAGTCAATTTATAGGAAAAAAGAATGTTCTAAAACCAGGGAATGGATTATGTTTCCATATCGCACAAAGGACAGAGTAGTTATCTTAATCCAACATAAACGAGTTGTGTATTAAAAAAAAAGGAGGGGACAGAAACACGTGATAGACAAACTATCATTGCTTTATAAATCTGGAAAGAATCAAAAGCGTTTCCTGATCTTGTTCCAAGGACAATGTCACACTAAGAATGAACACAGACTGAAAAGGTAGTAATTACTAGAAAGCAGATACCCTCGGTAAAGAACATATTTTAAACATGTAGCAGGAAAGCCTACGATTACTGACTAATTCTACCTGCAGCTGTTACTTGGTCATGAGTACTCGACGACGACTTCGCTCCAAGCACGTTCTCTGCTTTGCCTGTGCTTGCTTCCCTTGGGTTTAACAGAACTGGCCACAGGTTGTCAATAAATTGTCTTTAAAGCCTACTTGCTCACAGACTTTGCTGCCTCTGCTTCATTTTCCTCTCTCTTTTTTTAGGTTCCATAGAGTGCAAATGTTCTTACAAATTTACAAGGAGGTATCTGGTACCAGAGTAGTCTTATTCTTACAAAAGATTTAAATTAAGATAAGAATGCAGTGCTTAGGTACCACTTGCCATCCCTTGACCTCAAAGCACTTCACAGAACTGGGCACGTATTACAGTCACGGCTCTCAGCAAAGGACACACCAAGGCCTGACATGACCTGTCAAAGATCACAGGCACAGAAGCCAACCCGTTTCCTCCACTGCCCTAGGGAAGGGTATGTTCCAATAGCTACCGCCACGCCAGCTAATAAATTAATAAAGATTCATTATTTCCACTGCTTTCCTATCTCTTCTTTATTACTCAGTATAATCCCCAATTCAGGTTTTATGGCCAAACGCAGCAAGAGGCCAGGCAATCGGTTCAGACACAGGAAAGACACGGCAAAACTTTGCTTCCTGTAACACCCGCTGCCAGGGAGGACGGTTTTCTCCAGGCTATTAGGTATTAGCCATCCTCTCAACTACCACAGCTGCAATTAGATGCATTTTTAAGCAACCTATTAGTGGGAAGCATAGCTGTGTTTCCAGGTAAAGTCACTTCATACAGTAATAATTAGCTCAGGAAGTACTTTATTCCCTGATACACCAGGAGCCGGAATCAATAGTGAGTGCAGGAGGTCCGACACCACTCAGACTGGTGACTTCCCTGGGTCTCCACTCGTGGGCTCAGAGGTGATAACATGGCTGCTTGGCCACCATAATTTCAACAGTTTTGGTTGTGGGTGTTTGGGGGTTCTTTTTTTTCTTTACACAATTATAAAATGACAGGACTGCGTCTTCCTACAGTGTGGTGCATTGTAACAGCACTGACTGTCATACAAATTGGCTGCCAAAACAAATTAGCGGCTGTTGCTGGAAGCAGATTCAGTAGGACCCAAAGGAAATGGCATCACTGAGAGCTGCTTATAGGTACTTCTGAGCTCAGAAAAATGCCAGCACATTGTTAGGTAACCTTAGGGAAACAGCCCTTAAACTCTTTACCAACCAGTTCCTGACGACACCTCTTATTTATGGCAGAATGATCACTGCAAAAACCTTGAAGATGAGGCTAGAAACAAAGCCTCGCAAAGGAAAAAAAGTTCATGACAGAAAGGAAATGGGAACCATATATGATAACCGTAGAGTCTAGCAAGGAAGGATTTTAACATGCATACGCCTATCCCTGACACTGGTTTTAGCAGGGTTTACAAAGAAGGAAGCATAGGATTTATTAAAGGAAAAATATGCTACAAACCCATTTTCACCTCAGAAAGCCTTTTTTTCCCGAACTCTCATGACAAAGTCACTTACGACTTACTGGTAACAGAAGGGGAGGGACGGTGACCCGACACGTTACTGGCTGTGATGACGCAGGGCTTGTCCCAAAGCGACACCAACCGGTCAGCTCCCCAGAGCAGGAACGCGTGGCACATGCTAGCAATGAGCACTCTACCAGCATCAGAGTAGCACCTCAACCACTCACGCCAAACCAGGAGGCACCAATGCTTCAGCTGGAGACCTGTGCTCCCCTGAGCAATGTTCTGTCCCCTGCTTGATCTCCCTGAAGACCAGGGCCTCCATGATCTCTCCTCTCTCTGCAGTAGCAAGATGCAGGAGCTGGGGGCAGCCACCCTCTCACCCTCCTCTCACCTTTGTCTCAGCACTCACTTCTCCATCTCCTTCTGTGTGGATTTAGTGAGGAACCTGGGAAAGCGGAGGGAGAGAAGGCTGCAATGAGGGAGGCAAGACGTCCAGGAGATCAAGAAGAGGTTGTCACTGGCCCCAGCAACATCTTGTTACAGAAACCTTTAAGAAAAAGATGTCTCCCTCTCTCTCCTTCCTTTCTCTCCACTTCCCAACAAATCCTAGTCACTTGAGCGCAAAGGGCTAGTGGGGGAGAAGGGGGCAGTGAGAAGAGGAGCAAGAGAGTGGGCCAAGGCCCCAGTCTTGCCCTGATAAAGTTACCACATCCTTAATCCAAAAGCCTCATCAGTATTGTGCTGCTGTGTGGTACCACCATGAACACATGTGGTATCATATATACCCTAACCATGCAAAATGCACCCTAACAGCTGGCCAAGGATATTCTGTTTCAGAAAATATGCCAACGTTGCAATAATACATAAAGTGGATCAAATACAGCAATGTTTTCTATGGGGAAATATCAGTTTCTTGACAATTTTCCATTTGCTAGGACAATTGGAAGATGTTATTTCAGGTGGATTAGATACACCAGAATGTTTTTTCTAAAGTCAACCCAAGACGAGACGGCAGTTCTTTACCTGGAACCTCCCTGTTTCTGGGCAAGATGTTCATTCCCTTCAGAAATGAGGTTTTTCAGGCAGCTTCGCTTCCCAGAATACAAAGCAGGATTCCTTGTGATAAAGCTCTCTGGTGCCTCTCGGACATTTAATTATGGGAGAAGGGTCTCAGATAATGAAATGGGAACATCATGCTCCTGAACTATAACTTCTGAAAAGCAATACACTGCGGTAGGGAAATGCAATTTAATTTTGAACTGACTCAGGAATTTCCCATGGAACATTAATTCTATTTTCTGCTCACCTCTGAATGTCAGTCAATTTTTCTCTTTCAGTTTAGAAAGCTTACAAAAGGTGCGGCAAAACTCTAATTCCAAATCTGTGGATTCCTCCTCCCTCCTGCCTTTTGCCATAGCCTGGGGAGAGTGCATCTGAAAACAGAAGGCTACTGTGCCAAGTCTTATCCGAGGCGATGCCTAGCCTCAGGAATTAGGTACCTAACGCAGAGAAGTAATAAAAGTATTTCCACCTCCTTCAGATCTGCAGGGTTCTGAGAGTTCACATGACTGGCCCAAAGCTGCACAGGATCCTGGGCAAGAGTCAGAAACTAACCACAGCTTTACCAAACCCCACTGCAAGTTTTTACTCATCTTGAACAATTTTGTCTCAAGTTCTTCTGCTTCAATATCAAAACAAATATTACAATGATAACTTTATGTTGGCCTGGAAACTTAGCAGGGGACTGAAGTGTTTAGCTAGTCTGAGCTTGTTAAAAGGACACCCAACTAGTATAAGAGACCTGTCTTGAATGTCATTTCTCAGCCCTGCAGCTGTTTTTTTCCAGATTTACCTTTAAGGTTTTATATTCCCTACATTTAACCATGCAGAAAACACCTCACAGCAGGTTGGGTCACCCAGATATACCCAGATGTTTTGCAAAGTTCAAGTAAACTGATCAAAAGGGATGAACCTGATCAAATGCAAGACAGACAAAAAAAAGTACCAGATGCATCATCTTTCCTTCAAACAGAGGAAACTTTTCCATTTTAGCTCACCCAGTTCCACGTATTTTGCAAGGCACAGACTGACATTACATGAGTCTCTTCGGCACTGATATCTATAACCAAAAATGTCAGGCGTTTCAGTTATCCGCAGACAGCACCTACTTCCTACGGTTATTCCGGGCAGTACTAACACGTCAGGAATGCTGAGCATGTTCGGGTGAGCTGCCACCAAATCCGGAGTTAGGAGCTCCTCTACTACGAGTGTAAAACACGCGTGCCCAGAAAAAACGATAAAAACAATGTTGGCGTTTAGGCAATTCTAATTCCAAGCACAGATTCAGATGAAACTCTCAGAACACAAGATCTTGCCACGTAACAAATATTACATCTGACTTCCCACTGTGGTTCTGATACTTCAAAATCCTTTCGGCCATAGGAACACCACAACTGCACCAGAACTGTTTGAGAAACAGCTGAAAAAAACATTGCTCAAAGAAGCAATGTATCCGCTAGATATTGAAATCACTCCTGCTAAGTTGCAGAAAGAATGTGATAGCCTGAATCTTCTTTTCACTCACAAACTCACTAAGTAAGCGAGGACTATCAGGGGAATATGCACATCTTTTAATTACTGCTACAAGGACTTTGTTCAGAGAGAAGAAGAGGGTCAAAATGTTAGGGGAAGAAAAGAGCAACAATTGCCAAATAAAAGCATCATTTGGGAACAAACAGGTAAATTTAATTAACCCTGTATGTGATAAAACTCACACGAAGCAGTAGGCAAGTGAAACCATGGCCAAACAAGGAAGCAAACATTGATTACATCCTCTCTAAGGTGGAAAACAACTCACTTTTCAACTCTGTAATAACAGGCAGCATTTTGATCAGCACATGCCGCTAACGAAGAGCAAAGGTACATAACAAAATTCAGCTGACA
>NW_010414126.1:25600-26299 GCF_000710305.1 Buceros rhinoceros silvestris
AAGAGCACTCAAAACTGTAATGGTAAGATTGTTACAGCCCAAGGCTCCCTAAGTACACCAAGACAAGTAACCTTGTGAATTAACACCTCACCCACGAATAAAGTTCAAATCATCTGTATGGGGAAAACGGGGGGAATAAATCGCACGGGGAAAGCCTGACTTAGATATCTACCTCACCTTACAGAACTGCCGAGCAAGTGCTCCGAGAGCAGAAGCAAAGCCCAGAACCACGCTAGCAAATGTATGCAAAGGCAAGCTTTTCCTACTTACCCTACAGTATGCACCATGATCTCTTTTGCCACCTTAGTAATTCCAAAGAATCCAGAACGCTGTTTTTTTAAGGGAAAGTTAGAGTCGTTAGAGGCGGCAGAGGCAAGCTGACCAGCAGAGCTGTGCGAGAAGCCAGGCGGAGAGGGATGAATTTAAACCCTGGCTCAGGATGCTGTGTATTCTGCGTCTATCTTTAACTCGCAAATGATTTGGTTTCACATTCCTCTGAAGTCCCGCTGGCAGATGCCTCTGCGGAGCTTTACCAATCGCAGGCACCCGGGCCCCCTCCCTCCCTCCCTCTCCCCAAACGTGCCACTCCACCCCCATCTCCACCACCTCTCCTCTCTGCCACACACACACACGCACACAGAGACACAGAGGGTTTGGCAGGCGGGATCTCGCTGACTTCCAGCCGCGGGGAGGCCGCCA
>NW_010414127.1:0-288 GCF_000710305.1 Buceros rhinoceros silvestris
ATTAAAACACTAAAATAATAAATAACAAAAGAATATATAAGAAAATACAAATTTGAGATGATAAAAAAATAAAATAATAGATAACAATAAAAACAAAATAATAAATACTCCGTTACAGAATTACAGAGCATCTTCAGAGACACAACTGGAGGCAAAAGACAGGGGAACGCATCTCCTTCGCGTTCCTTCTTTTCTCCAGGACGGATGCGGATCATCCATCTGGGGATGCTCCTCAGAGCCACCCGTGGGCTGCGCACCACGTCCACCTCCAAGCCCATGTATCTACCA
>NW_010414127.1:387-2046 GCF_000710305.1 Buceros rhinoceros silvestris
TCAGAGCCACCCGTGGGCTGCGCTCCCCGTCCCCCTCCAAGCCCATGTATCTACTACGTACACGTGTGCGTGCCCGAATTTAGAATTGCCTTTGAATTCCCCGGGCACACAGAAAATAAATCTCATCCGCGGAGCTGCTTGCGCTGCCGAGACCCACCAGGGTGTACAAAATCAGGCCAGCGTTGTCGACACCAGCGCGGAGATGTGAGGAAGAAGGTTTCTGAGCTCTGCAAGGTCCTGCAAACCCCCAGACGAAGGTGGTTACACAAGGGGAGTGTTTCTCTGCCTGTGCTGGGCTCCTGAGGGACCAGCAGAGTCCACGGACACATCACCTCTGAGGTTCACCACCGAGATGTCCCTCATCCCCCCAGAAGACTCCACGGGGAGCAGCTCGAGCTGAGCCCCAGTGAATCGCCACCTTGGGAAGAGCTCATCAACCTCTTCTGGAAGAGAAACCAAAGGCAGCAACGTTGGACTCATGCACAGATCGAAGAGATGGATGTGGTGCTGCTTCACGGAGCTGAGCGAACGAAGCCTCACTGCTGTGGCACTCAAGATGCACATCTTTATGGCTTTAAGGTTTGCTCCAATGACCTTGGGACCTTTTCCCCCCCATCTTTCAGTGAACCAACCTCTGATGTCTCCTGGGCAATGTGTTTTCTGAGACAAGCTGTGTTTTCTGTGCATTAACCATCTGTAATTAAATTAAATTAAATTAAAAATGGCCATGGAAAGTGAGATGATGGTTTTGCAGTCCATGCTGGACATGGTCAGATGCTCCTCCAGAAGTGGTCACGTTGACCATCTCAAACTCAGCCAAGTCCACCAAAACCCAAAGGTGGCCTCTGCCAAAACCCATGGGACTCAACTCAAGTTTCTACACGCAGAGCGAAGCACAGCACCGAATAAAGGAAGGGCCGTTCCTGGGGAGTAAAGAGATTAAACTATGATGATGAAGAATCCCTGAGTGGGTGTGCAGTAGGGTATCCCAGAATCCCAGACTGGTGGAGGTTGGAAGAGACCTCTGGGGATCACCCAGTCCAACCCCTGCTAGAGCAGGGTCACCCAGAGCAGGGTGCCCAGGATGGCGTCCAGGTGGGGTTGGGATCTCCCCAGAGCAGGAGACTCCACCACCTCTCTGGGCAGCCTGGGCCAGGGCTCTGCCACCCTCACAGCAAAGAAGTTTCTCCTCCTGCTCAGGTGGAACTTCCCAGGTGCCAGTTCATGCCCAGTGCCCCTTGTCCTGTCACTGGGCACCACCGGGCAGAGTCTGATCCCTCCTCCTGACCGCCCTTTAGCTGTGGATCCCATTGCTGACATGCCCAGTGCCCCTTGTCCTGTCACTGGGCACCACCGGGCAGAGTCTGATCCCTCCTCCTGACCGCCCTTTAGCTGTGGATCCCATTGCTGAGGTCCCCTCTCAGGCTGCTCTTCTCCAGCTGAACAGCCCCAGGGCTCTCAGGCGTTCCTTGGCACAGAGATGCTCCAGCCCCTCCTCATCCTCGCAGCCTCCACTGGACTCTCTCCAGCAGCTCCTTATCTCTGTTGAACTGGGCAGCCCAGCACTGGGAAGCTCAGGACTCCAGAGATGGCCTCGCTAGGGCAGCATAGAAGGGGAGAAGAAGCTCCCTCGACCTGCTGGCCACCCTCTTCTCAATG
>NW_010414128.1:0-4069 GCF_000710305.1 Buceros rhinoceros silvestris
TCTCACGGCGAGATGGCAGGGGAGAAACCCCTGCACAGCAGGAAAACCACAGGAAAACTCCCTGCATGGAACAGCAGGGAGTCCGGATATCTCACCCGATTTTCAGATGGGACTCACGGCAGGAATCATTCACAGTCTGTGATCCTCAGCCATCTGTGGGTGCAGGCCCTCAGGTCTCGGGCCTAGTTGTTCGCCAGGTCAGGCCTAGCCGGGCCTAGTCGGGCCTGGTCATCAGCCCGCAGACCCGTGGCAGTGCTGCCTCTGTGAAGCCGTCCGGAAGTGAGAGAGAGAGACACTCCCCTGGCCTGCTGCTTTTAAAGGCTCCTGATGTAACGTTACGTTCACCCGACTCCCTTAACCAATTGAACGAGGAGTTATCGTACTGCATGGAATAATTCTATTTGTCCATTTCCCAAAACAAGGAAGGTTCAGCTCAAACCAGGACACTCACTGACTTGGAGGAACCACACTTGTTCCAATCTCTTAGACTTCAAAAGGCACTTTCATAATAGGTCTTCTCAAAATACACTATAATTAACAGATTTACAGACTGAGTGTTCATTTGCCTTAATTTTAATTCACAAAATGATGGAGTCAAGGTAAAGGAAACCAGGTTTGTAAAATCTGACTGTGATTTTTAGCACTGTAAGATGGCATTCAAAAGTATTTAAGATACTTCACTAGATCTGTCCCTCAAGTTCTCAGGAGCAATAGAGCCAAGGGGGTTGGAAAGTAACAAGCAATCCTGGCTGTCTCATGTTCCTCACTTTTTCTTTCCCAAAACTCTTGCTTCTCTAGACAACGCAAACAGTTTTCCTAACCAATATCTCATCAAGGCCTCCCACTGCGTTAAATATGTCTCACCCTGAGATTCACAGGTTGGTGCTGTTTAGTGAAGTAACGCCATCACTTCACTGAATCAAAAGTCTTTCATTGTTCAAAGGGGTTGTCACCTCCTTGACAATGTCAAAATTAACTGCTTCACAGCAGGGGAGGTCTTAGAAGTAATGAAAGCTCCTGCTATCCCTGAAGTGTAAGCAAGGTAATGGACACTTAAGACACGGAGCTGTTAATACCCGATCCTCTTTATGAGGATTTTCACCTATAAGAAGAAAAATGGAAAAGTTAACGCTGAGATGAGGGAACAAAAGTTCTTTAAAAAACTATCTGCTCTCCTTCCTTTATTTGTAATAGCCTATATTCTTTCAAATATAATGTTTCTGACATTTAAGAGTTGCCTTCTTCCTGCATATTGGGGCCCAGCAGGACAGTAAAAAGCGATTGAGCTGTTACAAGCAACTGCCTCTGAACAGAGAAAGGAGCATGTTGTAGAAACCAGCTTCTTTTTTTCTCAGGGAAAACATGTGCTTTCCCACTCCCACTAGTTAAGAAAAATACTATCAAAATGGTATGGACACAGCATAAACTGTATTTTTGGACAGGGGTTTTGCACATAGATGTAGTGACCTAGCAACCAGCCTTCCATAGTCTTCAGCAAAGTTTACTTAGCTTGCAAAACTTAGATTTTTGAGCAGAAATCAGACTTTTTCTTTTTCTTTTCGTTTTTTTTTTTTTTTGGAGCTCATCTATGACATCTAAGTTACAATGTTTTGATCATGAAAGGGGATAGGACAGAAGTAGAAGAGAAAATAGGAACACTTTGAACCACTGAAGGTCAGGGGTTTTTTCTGCTAGGATAAGCAACAGTTACATTACTGTGGTGTTGCTAACAGCTGGTACCATTTAAACCGTTCTGTATCCTCGGCGAGTGCCAAACAAAAAGGCATCTATTCTGCAAACAGCACTCAGCAAAGTCTACAAAGGGTAACACGCTCTCCTACTAGAATAAAATGAGCTGTTTTCAGAAATTCACCGTATAAAGGACTCTCAAGGCACCAGGAAAATTGCAATTACATTTGGATCCAGCTTTCCATTTTCAAAATGCCTTTTTAAGGAGTTACACTGCAGAAATCTGATGTTACCTAGATAACAACTGTTCGAGCAGAGCATACTTGCTTTCTGGCTTGGGCTCTTACTGTTACCATGCTTTTCCTGATAGAAGAGCTTCAATCTTCTTGAAAGCCAGGACTCCATTCCCCATCTGAGCACACTCACTTCTCTTCATTTTTGTCTCAGCAGTTCCACACCTCTAGAACAAAAACTTACACAAGGAAAACATCAGCTATAGCTGCAGATGATCCTAGCCCTGTGCTTATGTGTTCAAAATAGAGATATACATAGATATTTATATGTGTACGTGACCAGAGGTTTTTGGGCCTCTGTTTTTCAAATATTAGGTTCACTTGGTACATTTCTAGTACAATAAATTTAACGTGAAAGACAAGAACTGTTTCCAAAAAAAATCTTTTAGCTTCATTTTTGCCTTGACTGTTTGGTAATATCAGCTATTTTTGTAGATGTTTAAAAATACCCATTTTCATTAAAAACCATAGGTAGGTAAAGAGATCGGCACAATTGCCTGACAATCCATGTGGTTTAGAATAAATATCAATTATGAAAATAGAAATATCCAGATATAAGTATATATACACAGGTAATAGATATACTATACATATATATGTTGTGGCTGCTGCTGACACACTCGTGGCACAGTTGGGAGTAGTGAGAGAAAGCTGTCGGGTTTTGGCAGGTTTGGGCTTTTTTCACAGAAGAACAGTGGTGAGAAGGAGCGTTACATTTGCTGATATCTCTGTTTCTGTTAGAAGAGGACGGTGGTACCTGGCCAAAGGAGCCAACCTGCCAGCACTGGCACCCACGAGGTTGACTGAAGACAGTGCAGGGGTTGCCCTGATGATGCCCGTGGGCTGAAATTGCCACTACATCTGAAGATAAAATCTCAACTGTTCTTTGGGTGCTGATCAGTTTTCTGTATTGCCAGGAAATTCTATTTATAGTCCACTGTAAGACTGTTAACCAAGGAACCTTAAGGAGGATGACAACTGAGAATTATATAATCCGCTATGGTAAGATAAGATATTGTTCTTGTGTTCAGTCAGAGGGAACAAAAGAAAGGCAAATAAATAAGGAGGAAAAGGGAGGTTTCCTTCTGTTCTAGTGGAGGGCTAGTAGAGGACAGGTCACCACCTTTATCAATAGGCACAGCCTGCCAGTCAGCTGAGACGAGTTTCCCTTTTTAAGTGTAACCATAAGTATGTGTCTATCTCTGCCAATCTGTGTTTACAACAGACCCCCAATCTTGTCTGATGAGAAAACCGTGAGTTGCATGGTATGTAGAGTGCTCCCTTCCTTGGGAGGCAGTATCCATCCATTTACACATTCCCCATTCCAGTGTTGGTATAACATGGGGCTCATGTCAGGCAGACACCCGTGAGCCTGGGCACATCCCTGGCAAAAAGTAGAGGGGACAGCAGCTCCTGGGGGGCAGCAGCAAGGTCTGTGCTGAAGCTTAGCAGAGCAGATTACCCTGCATCACCTCTCTGCAGCATGGGGGATACACACCGGTGTTTCACTCTTGGTGGCACTGGAGAAAAAGGCATGTTGCTTGTAATCCTGATCTGTTTACGTTTTTGTGCTAGTCCTTCAGGTCAGGGGCTGTCATTAAAAAATTAAGGCAGAAAAAACCCTTCCATTTTCCTGAACAAAACTGCTTTTCTAATGCTCATTAAGCTCATTTGTGAAGCAAAACATCCCCAGGGGACAATTCCACACTTATAAAATAAACATTTTCCATGCATGTTGTTAAGGACCCTCATAAAATATGTAACGAGGCATTTCTGTTCTGAATATCCCTGGCTTCCTGGCATGAAAACACGTGTGGAGAATTAAATGGAACTGTAGAAAGAGAAGCAAGAGACATAATCAAACATCTACAAATTAAAGACAGAGATTGGCATGGAAGCCGGCAAGCGGTTCCTCTTCCGTTGGGATATTGAGCTTTGAGAAGGCTACAGGCTGTTTTCTCCAACCTGTAAATCAGAGGAGAGCAAATCTCAGCAGATTGCTACTTAAAATTTCTCTTTCTTTTGACTCACTATAGAAATCAGAATATAAACAATTTGTGCATTCATTTTTTTGAGATTTTTCCCTA
>NW_010414128.1:4176-4406 GCF_000710305.1 Buceros rhinoceros silvestris
CCCTACAAGCACCCTCTCTTCTGCAGGCTTTGGGGAATCTTCCCTGCAGCAGAAGTTCCTACGAGCTCATTAAATTCCTCTGTTTCAGGACACCTTCCCCTCTCCTTCTCAGAGCTGTGGCTTGCGTTTTGTGGAAGAACACAGCCAAAGCAGTCAGGAGTCATCCTGCTGGCATTTTAGAAAAATCAATGGCACTTGTTGAAAGAATTGCCTTGGACTGACAGCAGGAA
>NW_010414128.1:4513-14557 GCF_000710305.1 Buceros rhinoceros silvestris
ATCAGCGAGAGCAGCTCCCAGCTTCACAGACTCTAAAGTGCTCCTTTTCTGCAATTACAAGGCAGAACTCTCCTGTTTTATCGCACAGCACTTCTAATTACGTACTCTCCTTTACAGAGCTGTGACACACCACTTCATTAGACAAACATAATTTATTATGATATAAAATGTGATGAACATGTATTATCCTTCACAGAATTGCCATTTTTTTTTCTACATTTTTGCTGTCTGCCTAATATGAAACTGAAATAACCGGGTAATACTAAATAATAGATACATCATATTTAAGCTGTAGGAATAATTTATTTTTATGTCTTGTAAGAGGCAGCCTCCTCCCTGCCTTTACAATGCCTGTCCAGGTTGAAGAAACAGTTTGTTCAACTTCAAATTGAATAATTTTTTCAATTTTGAGGTGGAATTTTCAAAATAAGTTTAGATAACTTAGGAACAAAAAAATTAAACTGCCTTATTTGAAAATTATTAAATAAATGCTCTAACTTTTATAGTGCTGCTGCTCCTAATTTAATGTACGATTTTATATTAATTCAGGAATAATTTTAAAACTTGAATTGTTCTTAAATAACTTTAAAAACGTATTGACTTGGGAAGAAAACATTGCTCTTACTTCCAACATAACTTTGTTTGTGAGTACCAGCATACCTGATACAAAAGCCTTGGCAAAACCAGTATTTTATCATATCGTACAGCTTAAATTTGTTTCAAAAGGTGTTGAATAGTTTGTGCCCCACCACAAAGGGCTCCCTGTTAAAGTCTTCCATGGCCCATGTGAAAGTGTTACCCTGTACAGTAAAAGAAAATGCAGGTTTGACATGATAACTTGGATGCACTTTCAGTATTAATGTAGCGAAGCGTTATACAGCCCATGGTAAAATACGTTACCAGCATAGAAATAGCATCTCTATGAAAGACGTATTTTTGTGTTTGTCAAAGAGGTCTAAAACAACCGCAAGGATGCAGAAGGAGAACACCACTTGCAAGTATCCCAGCTGGGACGCTAGCCAGAAAATATTTTTATTTTCCAATGATTGCTTCCTTAAGTGAAAAGTACACAACTTAGATTTTTTCAAACATAATATAAAACGCTTTGTCTCTCCCTACCTTTTCCTGCTTTTCTTTCAGTTCTTTCTTTCTGGATGAAACAACATGAGAAATACCAGCTGAATTTGCAATTTAACCTAGCTGAATTTCCATTTTTGATCGGTAGGGTGTTAAAGTAAAACCAACGAAAAAGCATGCTGCGCTGTCAGAAAGGATTGTCTGTGACCTCTTTCCCATATTCATTCTCATTTTTTCCAAAACCCAAATGTGTATGTCTGTTTAGTCGTCTCTTCTTGCTAATTCTCATGTAGGAGAAGCTCATACATCTGCCTCTTCAAAGTACTTTGGGCCAGGTTTTCCGCTCTGCTTTCTGAAACATCCCTAGGAGAAGCTTTGGATCAAGTATTAAGGTCAATTTCCTAAAATCTACCCCAAAAACGATACTGCTCCAGCTGTACAGCAAAGTACACAGAAATTAGAGAGCACCAGCTAAGCATGCTGATGTAACTTAAAGCCGGACTCATCTGGACACATCATGATACGAGCTTTAGTTACCTGAGCACAACAGTCCTTCCGCAAACTCCGTTGCCTTCAGCTCTGCTGTGTACCATCCATGGTGGCGTAGACCGTGCTTTGTGGATAAGCCAGCCATGCTTCCCAGCTTGCAGCCCATGTCCCTCCCAGTGCAGTGCTCTGCTGGGCATGGGACCTGCCTCACTGCTCTGCCCCAGAAAGGATGCTTGGGCAAGAGCTCAAGCCACTGATCCACAACGGACAAAAACTGTCAACTTGTCTGTGTGCCCAAGTATTTTCACAGCACTGTCTCTGCAATGTCTGAGTGTCTTGTGGGCAAATTTCTGGGAATTGTTATAGTGAGAATCCTAGAGTGGGAAAGATGCTAATTTTCCAAGCTCTATTTATATATATATATATATGTATATGTGTCGAAAGCATTTACGCAGTGCGTGGGTTTCCAAGTGTACTAAGTGCTTCTAAAAACTGACTCTTCTCTGTCAGGTTTTGTTTCACAAAAGTCCTTTAAAACCCTTTCATAAGTAATTAAAATAGATTTTAATAATCATTAGATGTTTTAGGGGAGGAGTTTGCTTTTGATCAAGTTGACACAAAATGCAGCACTCCTCCATGGCAGGCATTTCACCCTCTTGTTTTATCAGTATCTTGCCCTGCCTCTACTGCAGGTTCAAGCAGATGGAGTTCAAGTTTTCAGTTCACAAAATCAGTAAAGCTGCCCGCATGAGAGAGATAAAGAAGGAGCAATCAGGACCACAGGACTAAAACACACCTGCTGTGGCTGAACTAATATTGAGGAAAGCAGAACACTTTCTGTACTTCTCTCCTATTGTGAATATTGCAGCCATCATCTTGCATTGGTTCGTCTTTTGTTTCTCATGGCAGAAACCCAGTGATGCGAAGAGATGCCAGCAGGACTTGGCACTTTGCTGGAAAGAAAAGACAAAATGGTGAGAGATGAAAAGTACCTGTGCAAAAGCACTAGTTCACTGATGGGCGCAGTGTTATTTATGGTGGAAATCCTTACTGTCCATCTAGGGCTCTGAGCTTTGCAACTTCGCAATTTTGACATGCAAGGGCTGGGGCTGAAGTTGCCTTTACGAAGCCAAAGGAAGAGGTATTTTAATGTAATATTTCTCATCCTAAATTTGTATAGATGTGTTTTTGCCAACTCACCAAATGGAGTCCTTCAAAGTGGCTAACTTCCAGATAAACAAAACTGCTAGAATATCACGACTGCTAAAACAGCTTGAATATTAAATTCAGGTAACACTGCCAATGCTCAGAGAACATATTCAAACAGAGGAAAATAGCAGACAGATGCTAATGCTCTTCCTTTTTCAAGAACATCAAGCTTTTACTGTAAGGATGCCATCTCATTTGTTTGTTTACCTATGAAGGTCTAAGCAATATTAGATGTGAAAAGCAGAACAAATATTAACGGCAGGCAAGGAGCAGAACTCCATCTATGCAGCACCTGACTTGTGAAGCTCTTAGCAGTGGGAAGACCTCATCTTGCTTTCCTAAACTTAATTGTCAGAGGTGCCCCTGCTCACAGCCAGGCTCATCAACCAAAGCCAAAGTGATGTGATGCGGGCTATAGCTGAGGTGCCCCACAGCATCCCGGATGCTCTTCTAGTTTGCCCTGGCTTGCACTGACACTTAGTAGCTGTGAGGGCCTACACAGCATCAAAGAGCTGTGTAATGCCCAAAGAGAGTCCTAAGAGAACCCCTAAAAGAAAAGCCCCAAGAATAAGCCAAGTCTCAGCGCCTGAGAGCCACTGGTCAAGCACACTGGAAAGATAATGCACCACTAAGAAGTTGGAGAAAAAAATCCCCTTCAGACTCATGGACTGGTGACATCCTCTCTGAAACTCACAAGGAGGGAGAAGAGCTGCTATTTCTCCTGATTTTGCTCTTGTAAAAAATTAGAGGAGTACTTCAGTTACTTCTCCTGACCCATCTTTTGACCAAAATTGACACTGCTGTTGAAATGGTACCATTTAATTTTAATGTACACGAGCTGGGAGCACAGTAAAGCTAGCAATGAAAACTAACTGACCCTTCATCTTCCTTTCTGAGGTCTTCAGTGGATAACAACGGCAATACATGCCCATCTAGATATTTCAGAAATGGTTGGCTTCATCTTTCACCTTTGATGAATTTAGACGCATAAAGGGTATCTAGATTCAGATCTCCTAATGTTTCAGGAGCACCCTCTCAGTTCCAGGAAAGGAATAGATGCCTGTAGCTAGCAGCGGAATAGTTTTGGAAATCCAGCACTTCCTTCTAAATTCATAAATTTTGGAAATGTGGACTGTGTGAGGTGAAATAAAAAAAGAGAGAAAATTTTGTGAAACAAGTATGCGGTTCGATGCTCCCCAGTAGAAGACATTGCCATACTGGAGAAAGTCCTATGGATAGACATCAAAACAATTAGGGATCTGGGGCATGTGATGGATAAGGACACACTGAGAGATTTGGAGTTGCTCTGCCTTAAAAGAGAAGACTAAATATAGATCTTACTGGTCTCTTCAGCTGCCTAACAGAAAATCATAGAGAAGATGATGCCATACTGCTCTGAGCTGCCAAGTGAAAAGAAAAGAGGAAGCAGTCACAAGCTGAAGAAAGGGAAATGTCATCTGCATACAAGAAAAAATATTTCACGATGAAGGTGGTCAAGAATTGGAACATGATGTCCAGAAGTTGTGGAGTCTTTATCTTTGTCTCTACATCTTTGAAGACATCCAAAGACAGCCTCCCTTCCAGCCTACACAATTCTGTCATTCTACAAAATAATAAACAAAAGGTTTATTTTTTTTTTAATGCAGTCTTATACCCACAAAGGCTTTTTTAAAATTATAAAAATAACATTAGGTAAATTGACCTTCCCCAGCTTCTTTGCTGCTTATTCAACAATAGATCTGTTAAATGCTATTCTTCATCGGAAGACCATGAATCAGTGTCCTTGAAAATAACCTATCCATTTTGTCAACAAAGCTTAGTCCATCTGGTTTATGCTAGATTTATTAAAGATTTTATTAAATTAAACCTTGGATATGCTATCTATCCAGCAACAAAGAAAAACATTGCTGAAGACAATTGGTCCAGACTGATCTCTCTGTGCTGTGTAAGTGAAGAGGAACTGCACTGAAGTCAAACCAATTTATGCTGGCATAATAGTGGCTCCTAGGGGAGCAGAATGGATCTTGGCTGTCCAAGGCTGTTTGACAATAGAGGAGAGCAGAAGCTAATGGTTTTATAGTGCTTATTTACTCCTGTTATCTCTGGTAAGGCAAAATATCTCTGCAATTCAAGATTTCATGCATAGCTACATCGGAGCAACAGCACAAAATCACTTTTGGCAGAAGAAAAACTTGTTTGCCAGGTGGCGATGGGAATTGTTGTCATAAATGAGCAAAGCATCCAGGGAGTTTGGTGAAGGGTTACAGTAATAAACAAGGGCTCAGAAAACTATCTAGAATTCATCTCTATTTTATATTTATTTTTAAGTCTGTACTGAATAAATTAGCTTTTACCTGAACCCATACAAATATCTAAATGCAACATACATCTGAGACCACCACAGAGGTCTTCCAGGAAGACAGAAAGCAAGAAGACATTGTTCTGTTTTGTGGGTGAAGTTTAATAAAGAATCTGCTTGCAGCCTCTTGATGACTTGCTTTGCTTAATACAACGGGAAGGATTAATTGTGTTTTATCTTGGGGGGGCTAGCAACAGAAGAGATGTAAGGACACCAGCATGTGATATATTTCCAGATTGCTTTGATTTTTTGCAAATATTACGGTTAGTCTTAGTCTATGCACTCATTATAGTCATTATAAATCTAATCAACGCACTAGAATCAATGAGAGGAAAGACAATCTAAGAAGATAATTTTTGTTTCTGTTAAATGTGAGATGAAGCAGAACACAAAATTCTTTTGCAAGTTGGTATAGACAAAAAAGTTTTAGACTAGAGCATTGGTAGTGTGCATACAGCCTCAGGAAAGCAGCATAAAATGCTTTTATTGCAGAAAATAGAAGATTTTTACCATTTATTGAGATTTCATCTGAAATGTAAAACCTTCTATCAATTTAAGTTCAAGAAATACACTGCTTTGAAACTTCTGTAAGTCTTTATAAGGAGAAGAAAATGTGTAATGACTTCAGAAAACACAGTTGAAAATAACCATTTTGAAGATTAATAAAAGCTTATTTGGTGGAGGGAAGAGAGCTATCCAAGACTGCCTCCATGAAAATTAACCTTATAAAAAAATCTGCATTTCTTAAGCTAAATCAGCTGAGGTTTTGTGTGCCTCTAAGAAAAACATCCGAGTCCAGTCTTTTTAAAATATATGCTTTTTCAAGGATATTCAGACTAATTTAAATTCCAAAAGGTCCTTTCTGGTTGAACAACAGCTTTCAGCCTCAAATATCACCTCTGATTCAATAGACCTTGATACAATGCAAGAGCGGGTTTTTGTGTGGTTCAGGAAGAACTAGCTAAAGACATTACTGAATCTTGCAGAATGAATCATGACAGTATATAGACAATTTACTTCAATATTTACATATATACTCTTTCTGCTTCTGGTGGAAGTTCTGGAACTTTCTTTTTTTGTTGTTGTTGTTTAAATTGCATTTTCTCTTATTGCCTTATAGCATACTTGGTGTATTTCTGCTTCTGTGCTCCTTCAATGTTTAGTGTCTAAGAAAAGATGAATCAACACCATGAGTGAGAGGGTGGCAGAGGGAGGGGGTCGGGCCCATGTGATTCTGCCTGGGTTTTGACCCGTATCCCATGAGGGGCTGGTTTCAGTGCAAGAGCAGGGTGTGGATGCTCTCCAGAGACCTTTCCCTGCTCCAGCTGTTAACATGCTGAGTGGGTACAGAGAGATGTCACAGGTGATCACCTGCTGATGGTATATTCCTTCCTCACAACACCATCCCAATGCAGCTGGATTGGGATGCTGCATATCCTCTGGCAGGTGTGCAAGGCAGGGACGCTACCCCTACAGCTAGGGGTCTGTTTGTTGCCATGGTCTATAACTGAAAGCACGCTCTGTCCAGATTTTTCTACAGGGGAACAGTAGTTAAGTTAGCAAAGAACTGGTTAACACTGTTCAAAACGATCCAGTTAAAAGCAAAAGCTGAATGGTAGCATTTGCATAGAATATCTCAGCTCTCTTTTTGACAATAAGATACATTTTAGAAAAACAATAGCACCTTTGAAGCAATTCTTGACTTAACAACGCACAGGAATGTGTAAGAGCAATTACAGTAGGGATCCATTTGAGGCTTTGAGACTGAGTAACGCATCAGTGTGTGCTGCTGACAGTGTCAGGGAGCCATGGAGAGCACAGAAATGTTCGTGTTTTCTGCCTCTGTAAAGTAGAGCAAAGAGAGCTTTGATTTCCAAAAATAAAAGCCAATTTACTGACATCAAGAGCTAATATGGGATTATTGACTAACATATGACCAACTACTGACCAATGCTCCTCTCCATTCCTATTGTTGTGGCAGGTTGAAACCTGCCTTCGCGGTTTTCCAATGCTCTCCATTAGAACAGCCTGGTTTCAGCCATCAGCATCTTAGCCTAACTAAGACTATTTCATCTAAAAGCTTGCAAGGCTCTTACAGGCAGAAGGGGAGCGAAATTGTAATGAAAATGATACAGCCATTCCTGAGAGCTGGTTTGCCCATTTCAAGAATTCAGGCAATTCTTCCCCTGGGATTTGGCTGGATACTGCATGTGACAAGGATGGTTCTCCTCCCATCCCCTAAAAGATCTACTCAGGCTCACACAGGATTGAGAAGCTTCAGCTGACAGAAGTTATCCTACATGAAGTATGACTTTGTAATTTAAAATGAGGCACCTGCTCGAACAGAGAGTGCAGGAAAAGCAGATCTCCATCTCGGGGCACCACAGGGAAAGGAAGAGTGTGAAAGCCCTGCAGCTGGGTCAGTAGGGTGCCATGCTCTCTCAAGCACCCCCTGACTCCCAGGCACAACCTAGTCACTTGAACACATGGTCACTGGTTTCTGGGTTGGAGCTCAGGCTCAGAGTTCAAAAATTTCCTCGATCCACTATCCTCTAGCTTTCTAAAAAGCAAAGATGGTCTCCAAGCTTACACCAGACTGACAAAAGGTTTGGTCCCAAAGTAGATTTTAATCTTTCCAAGCTACACAGTTCTGGGATTTGAGAGGAGCTGATGTTTTGCATGCAATCTTAGCCTGCTCTGTGAATGCCATTATTGCTAGAAACAATCCTACACAACCAATAAAGTAAGACACTAATTGTTGTATTTATTCCCCTGTGAAGGTACGCTCAGTAGTATTAATTGTACTTAGTCACAATCTGTTCATCATCTAATTGTTCTCCACAGAGCTGAAGAGAACCAAATATTTACCCACATGAATTTATTAATATCTAGCCGTGAATCATAATGGCTCTCCAATTTTTTTTTTAAAGGCAAGAAAAACTGCTGAAAAGGAGATATGCAAGATTGAACAAATTTTGGTTATCAGGGTGCCACGTGGCCTAGGATGGTTCCCTGGGGACCAGGAGCCATGGGGGGGGTCTCCACAAGTCCAGGGCCCCTCCCACCACCCTAGCCAGGAGCAGGGCAGTTGGGGCAGTCACATCCTGGGGTGTCACTGTGGACACCACTGCCATGGGGGTACATGGGGGGAAGAGGATCCATGTTCCATCATGTGGGCACCACGGGGACTGCAGGGACCACTCCAGGACTGTGGGTCCCAGACCTTCCCCAAGGATGCAAGCCCGGCCTCAGCTGACACCTCCTCCAGACCTTGCTCCTGTCTGTGCTCTCAGGACGATGTTTCTACTGCATTTAACCTTAACGCAGAATAAGCTTTTCAGTGACACTGCTGGAGACAACCGACTTTAAGACTAGCCTGACTTATATGCGAGCTGGCACTGCACTAATCAACCAGTAGGGTTAATTGACTTTTCCAGCATGTCCTAGAAGAAATGTACCAAAAATACTTTCTTGATTATATACTAGATATTTCCAGAGTCTGAAGGCAGAGTCCTCAATTCCCCCAGAAAATTGCCTTTGCTGCAGTGGTCAGGGGTGTGAAGTGGACCAGAGGCTCACATTAATCCTTGGATTGTAAGAGTCAATATCATGTTAAGAATTACAGGGGGTTTATAACTTCTAGATTGAAAATAATTCAAACTCTTTTTACCAAAACAGAAGTCAAATTCAAAGTCAGAAATTGGTTCAGTGGATATCTGTCTGTACTACAAATTGAGTCTTATTAAGGCACGTGTACAACACTACACGAGATGGGATCCTCACTGTGCTTCTACCACAAATTTCCTAAGAGGCTTGAGCATACGAAATGATGCCTGTAGTTTGGGGTGCGGTGGATGGGACCAAGATCTACAATGAGCTCTTTGAGATGCCCATGGACTCAAGACTAACTCGTTCCAAATCAGCAGTGTAGGTATCCAAGGAGGGCTGCAGTGCCTGATCTGGCTGTATGACAGCAACACTTTTTTTCCACCTTTAAACTGGACTGACTGAGGCTCTGAACATTTTAACATTCTTTTTTATTGCTGCTACAATTTCTGAATACAAATTGTCAACTGAGTATTTAACCTCTGGGCCTAATGAAGTTCAAGACAGTTGTAGACATAAAATATTTGGTATGAAACCAAAGGATTCTGTTCCTCTTCAATAGCACTTAGTGACTAGTCAAAGATTCATGCTCCAGTCAGATGGGCTTGGCATTTAATGTCTCCTTTTGAAAGTAAACCAGACTTGATGAATATGCAATGAATCTTATTTACCATTATTTCTACCACTTAGTAAAATTTCTCACTATGTTTCAAAATAATATATTCATCACAGAAGGTGACTTTTAAAGTAAAGCTCTTACAGCCTTATTTATTGAAGGATTATTCTTCATTTACTAAGCCCATGGCATATTTCACAAAATAAAAACACATTCCTATACACAGTGTGGAATATAAATGTCCCGTGTGAGTTTAAATTTGTTAATTCAAGAGCTCCCTTATTCCATTGGAAGCTATAGAGCTGTGAGGGCTCTAAAATAAATAGTTTGGAAAGAAATGTCAAGATTCTTCTGTGGAAGATATCTTCCCCGCTGTGGTGTTTGATAGCCAAAATTACAGATCTAAACATGCCCAGGAATATTTTTTCAATAAGCTAAAGTTAAATTCATCTTGTTAAATTACTCGAAACACAAAGCACTAAGAAGTTGAAAATGGATATGCGAGAAGTCCAACAGGTGATATATCTTGCTTGGGAAGCTTGAAAATATGAAAAATGGTAGTTTTATAGTATGATGCTACTCCAGAGCTACCACCTTCCTGGAGGGGCACAAACTCCAGAAAACAAATTTGTATCTGTAAAGAGTGTGGAATCACCTCATGTTAAGGGTCGAGGGACTGAGGTAACAA
>NW_010414129.1:0-429 GCF_000710305.1 Buceros rhinoceros silvestris
GCGCCAAGCGCCAGGCGTAGCAGGGACGGGACGTCCAGCGAGGTCGGGATGGCGGCGGGATGCCCGTGGGCTCCGTGCGGTGCACTATTGCGATAGAGCAGGGGTGTTCTGTACCATCTCGTGGCAGGATGGAGATGTCTTGTGTGGTCTGCGTGTACCAGGACAGAGGAGGGATAAGCCGCGTGGTCCCGATAGCGCGTGTCGATACCTTGCGATGGAGGAGGATGCTCTATGTGGTCTCAGTAGTGCATGCTGATATATCGCGACAGAGTAGGGATGCCCTGCATGTTCTGACGGCACACACCGCTGTATCGCGACAGAGCAGGGATGGCCCCGTCGGTCTGCGTGAGCTGCGTGGGCACAGCTCTGGGATGGTTCATCCTCCACTGGGGGGGCATTGCTGGGGCCCTGTGGGCTGCTGGGCTCAGG
>NW_010414129.1:713-1028 GCF_000710305.1 Buceros rhinoceros silvestris
GATCAACTGGATGTGGCACACCTCTGTGCCTCGTTTTCCCCATCTCTCTTAGGCAGGATGGACCCGTCCCATGTATCCGCGACCCCTGTAACCCACTAACACCCCCCACATGTCTGCACTCCCCAGGGTGGGGACGGGGGTGTGGAGAAGGACCCCCCTGGTGTGCATCGAGGTTTAGGGTTGGTTGGAGGGGGCGGAGGAGAAGGGCAGGAACAAGCAGAAAATGCTGCGAGTGCAAACTCGACGCTGCCTGGGCGCCTGCCGAGGCCATGAGACTTGGCCGGGGCAGCTGCGGGGGGAAGCCAGGCCGCAGGT
>NW_010414130.1:0-2108 GCF_000710305.1 Buceros rhinoceros silvestris
CGTGGGTCCCTGCAGGGAAGGGCCCTGGGGTGGGGGGCGTCCCCAGGGGGGTCGGTCCTGGTTCCTCCGGCCCCGCCAGGCTCTTCAGGCTGCATTGGCACCAGCGGCTGATTCCGACCTCTCGTTTAATCTTTTTTTTATTAGCATCAAACACCCGTAGTCTTGTAAGTACATGTGTTCTCCCATTGACGCGAGGGAGCCTTTGATGCTGATTTACGGCAGCGAGGGGCAGCCCATCTATAATTGTACCCCCCAAAAAGGGATATTAAGGACAGCGGCTGATTCCGACCTCTCGTTTAATCTTTTTTTTATTAGCATCAAACACCCGTAGTCTTGTAAGTACATGTGTTCTCCCATTGACGCGAGGGAGCCTTTGATGCTGATTTACGGCAGCGAGGTGCAGCCAATCTATAATTGTACCCTCAAAAAGGGGATATTAAGGAATTAAAGGCATTTCGCCGGAGCCAAGCGACCTGATCCCCCTTTCTGCCCCTGTCCTGCCACACTTTGCTGTGTCTCTCTCAAGGACCCACTGGGGATGTTCCATGGGGTCAAACCATCCTCGGTTTATGGTGACAAGGTGATTCCCTCAAAAACCTTGTCCTTGCACCCGCAAAACCAAACAAACCTCAAGAAAATGTTGCTTGGCCACCCCCAGGAAGGGAAAAACATCTGATTAAATCCCGTATTAAGGAGCAGGAAAGGTGGAGGTCGGAGGAGCCCCTTTATGCATCATCTCGTGGCCTATGAGCTCCTCCAGTTCCTCGTGCCACCGCGATGGGCTGGAGGCTCTGGCAGCACAAGAAACAGGTCATTGCTGCAGCGTCTCTTGGCGGAGGAGACTTTGCTGCTGCTGAGGAGGCAGGTTGGTATATAGGCCACTGGATTTAGTTAAAGGCGTTTATTTTCTTCTTAACTCCGCAGCAAGTAGGTCACCCCATGCTTTTCGTGACACAGTTGCTCCAGGACATGCTGGCTACCTCCATCCCAGAAGGGTCTGGCAGAACTTGGCTGCATCTTGGCCCTTCCCCGTGAGCTGCGGGATCTGGGTCTGGTCCCTCACTGGCTGCCAGCAATGCAGAGGGACGCGGTGTCTGTCCCCACTGTCACCTCGCTCTCATCCATTGTTTGGCACTGCCTGGTTTGTGCCCAGGCTCCGGCCCTTGTCCGTACGAGCGTCCTCACTGTAACCCAGCCTGGAACAGCCCAGGCACTGGGCCCCATCCGGTTCACCTCAGCGCCCTTCCTTGTCCCCCAGGAGAAAGAGGTGCCTCCAGGGGGTGGTTCACCCCATCTGGAGATAGGCAGCTGGGAGAAGGTGGCCAAGGTGCCCTCTGGGTGATGCAGGTTGGGTGCTGGAACAGCCCAAGTGATGGGAAATGAGGTGCAAGGGGGCACCTCTGGGCACAGGCACAGGATTGTGCCGCGGGCTTGAGGCAGGGACCACTGGGATCCCTTTTGGGGCTCTTTGGGGTCCTCTCTGCAGATAACCCACAACAAAGCCCTGCCTTGTCTCACTTCAGGGCTCCCTAAGACCTCTCCAAGCCAGCAGTGTGTTGGTTTAGAGATGGGGAAAGTGAGGCACGGCATGGCAATAGGACTACTTTGCATCAGGGCTCTGGAACACCATGCACAGGGCAGAGGCTGGGTGCAAGGAGCCCCCGATGGTGCCGAATTGGACAGCCAGCTTTCCAGATCTTCTGCTCTCCTTGTTTTATTTTCACTTTCCACCGATATTTTTCCCCCTCATTTCTTCCAACGGGTCATTTACTGAGTCAGAGATCCCCCGAGCGATGAGCTCATGGAGCCGCTGGCACACGGCGGACCTGGGGACACGGCAATGTGCTGCTGCCAGTCACTCCGACACCCCTGCGCCCTGCTCACGCCGGGGCGTGGGAGCTCCCTGAAACTGGACCCCGTGGGGATGAGCCTCACCTGGAGGTCCTGAGGCCCCGGGGACCGTGCCGTCGCGCTTCCCACCCCAACTCGCTGCAGCTTCAGCCGGCTGCATCCGCAGGCAGCAGATTTACAACCGCCCCGTCGTCATTCACTGTCAAATTAACAGCTGAGTCGAAACAGGAGAAAGAGCCGCATGATCCTTCATGCTC
>NW_010414130.1:2266-2649 GCF_000710305.1 Buceros rhinoceros silvestris
AAAACCCTCCTGGAGCTGCCTCTTATCTCCCTGGCCCCAAACCAATGCTTTTTGGTGGCAGCAGCATCCCATTCGGGACGGCCCATCCATGCAGAAACCCCCCTGCCTGGGCACGCCAGATTTATACCGTCCTCGAAACATAAATGTCAAGTGATGGGGCTGCGTAAATTACTTTTAATAAGAATAATGCCGCGTCTCGCTGGCGTGTTAATACATATATTACCCATGCTGAGCGCAGAGGGCTCAGCAGGACGCTGAGCGTTTAATACACTTGTTCGAAATGCTCATCAGAGAGAAATCAGTGGCTCCCACTGGCAAACCCCGACGTGCGCAGCTCAAGCGTGGAGCGGTTAATGCTCTCTAGCTGGGTCCCAGCCACGCAC
>NW_010414130.1:2921-9533 GCF_000710305.1 Buceros rhinoceros silvestris
AGCCGGGGCCTCGGGGTGGGCAGAGGGTGAGAGGGGAGGGGATGAACGCACCAGGGCGGCCGCATCCCAAAGGGACTAAACCCAGATGACTCCACGCTCAGACCTCGTTTCCCCAAAATCCAAGTGGGGAAGGGGGTCCAGTGCTAATCCCCATAACGACCCCAGTAATCCTCCTCTCTCCAAATACCTGTAGCTTCCAGGGCCCCTTTTACCACCCTCCTGGGTCTGCTCACTCTGAATGAAGGGCTTTTACTCTCTCAAGACTTCTTTATATTTTGGAGAGTGTTTTTCTTGCCAGAGTCGCACGCAGGCGGTGAAGCATGAGCCCCACCATCGCCTCATTGCACTCACAGGCTGGAGGGCTTGGCAAAAGATTGATTTACGATTCCCTAAAAGTGATTTATGCTCGTAGCAGAGCACAGTGGCAGAGTCGTCCCCCCCAACACACACACCTCTTCCCTGTTGAAAGTTTTAAGATGAATTCACAGCCCCTGAAAAAAAAAAAGGGGGCTTCCCCCCGCAGCCCTCCAACCGCCAGAGCTGCGACTATAATTACCCAACCTGTAATCAAGGTAATTTGCATCCAGCACAACTCAGAGTCGCACATGCCCAGCAGAATTTTCCACCCTGCTGCAATCCTGCAGAGCTGGGCGAAATTTTTTATAAGGAAAATCCTGCCACGTCACTGTATTCCTCAGGGTCTTGCGCAAGCGCCCGGCGCTGGAGCCAGCAGCGGGAGAGGGTGCGATCCAGTTGGATTTAAGTCTTAACTTCAATTTCAGGGGTGCTGAGCTGTCATACCTAGGTGGGGAGGTTATCCTCCAACTGTTCATCCCCATTTTGCCTGGATCCGCCTGCAAAAATCCCTACAGAACACATCAACGCAGCTCGGCTGCTCTCCTAAAGGAATTATCGCTCGTGCTCTGTGCGTGTCCGTGTGAGCCAGGGTATAAATTCCCCCCTCTGTCTTTTAGACCCATATTAATATCAGAACGGAGCTGAAGGTCTCAAAGGTGATTCAAATCCTGCCGTATTGATGTAACTGGGGGAAGGCGAGGGCTGGTGTTTCTGTCTCCGGGAGTTCTGGGTGAGCTCCACACTAGCGTAACCTTTGGAGCCTCCCTGCCAGAGAGAGACATTAATGCTGCCCAAAGCTCGGCAGAAACTTCACTCAGAGCCGGGATCTTGCTGGCAAATGGAAAATCCATTTTTCAGGTCATTCTTTAGTGAGACTTGACTCAAAAGGGCAAGTTATGAACCACTGGAAACCGTGATTCCTCCATCACAGGACTCACAAGTAGCTCGTGGCTCAAACAGCACCCAAAACCCGCAGGTATCGTGTCCCAGGGACCTTCCACCCAAACTCAGGTCACCCTCAGTGCACCCGTCCCCGAGGACAGCCTCGGGAGCCATGGGTGCCACCACGCTGTTGGGCATCAATCCTACAGCCATGAATCCAAGAAGGGGACCCCCTCCACCCTCCCTTCCCAGTCAGCCTCCCCCAGTGGGGCCAGCAGCAGGACGTGATGTGATGCGCATGCCTGAGTGGTGCCGGAGCTCAGGCTGCGAGGAGCGAGCCGCCAGCTCCCCCCTGGCTCATAAATCACCGTCCGTCCCGCGGCCCGGCGTTATCATTCATCTCTGAGCCCACACAAATCAATGCGGTTGATGGCTGCCGTCCGCGAAACACCGGTTTTTGCTGGATAACGTGGCATTAGGAGCTGGAGGGAGAGGCCATTTTTAAAAGCTGCCAGTAAAGTGTTTTACAGGATGGCCAGTAATTTATTTTAAAATAAATAAGTTCAGCGGAGGGATGACAAGAGGCAAGTGAACGCGCCGGTTCCCGGCTTTCTCTGAATTGAGTTATTTTGCTGAACAATAATTGTTGGTTTCTCCTTTGAACTTTCCTTTCGTGGCGTTATGAGCATTTCTGCACAATTACAACCGCTGCTGCGCAGGGACGGGATAAGCGTCGGAGACTTGCTGGGGATTTACCTCTTGGTGATGAGCCCTCAGCATGTGCAGCTTCCCCAGAGGGGAGGTGAGGATTTAGAGGGTGATTAGGGGAAGGGCAGGGACTCTTGGCCTGAGCTGGCTGGAGTGGAGGAGCCAAAGCATCTGCCAAAGTAGAAAGCTGGCGTGGCCCAGCGTCTGCTCTCCCAGGTAGCAGCAGTAGCACCAAAAGCGTCTGTAGTTTCACAGGATGAGTTTGGAGCTTGTTGGAGTCAAGGGAAGAACTTGCAGCCTGTTTCTGATGGGTCCCACAATCAGGCTTGGCCACCACCGAAGGCCAGCTGTAGTTAAACCATCTCCGGCGCCCAGAGCTTGGCCTCTCTGGGAAGGATCAGGGCTGGTTTCTTGGCCCCGTAAGGTCACTGTGAAGCATTATGGGATACACGGGGTGAACTCAGGTTGAGCAGCCAGACCCTGCCTTCTCCCATCATGTTCACTGAGGGATGTTGCACCCTTGAGGTCCCACCCATGCTCAAGCTGCTGCCCCACAGCCCTGCCTGGGGCAGCTGTGAGTGCTGAGAGCCCTCCAAAACAAAATAGCTTCAGTGGGGCCAAGGTTTTTGGGCAAAAATGTCCATGTGCCACAAGAATTGCTACCCAAAACTTTGCAACATCACCCAGGCAAGGTGAGACCACGGGCTCTGCACTTCCTTCATCCCTCACGCCGTAGCCCAGTGCTGGCGCACGTCAAGGCTCAGCTTGGCTCCGTGTCGAGCTGACCCCAGTTGAACCAGCCCAGCCTGGGGAAGCTGCAAGGCCACATTCACGCCATGCATCTCCTGACCTGACAATGCCTCCTGGAGTCGGCAGATCTGGGTGGAGGCCACCTGAGCACCTAGTCCTGCAATTTATCCCGTATTTAACCTGCCCATGAGTGCCATCGACTCCAAAACGTGCAGCAGGGGGGTTAGAACCGCACCCTCCTCCTCCTCTTTTCTGATGGAGTTACAGGTGCAGAGGACAGTTATTTCCATTGCAGACGCAGTTTCCACAGGACTCCTAACGCTGCCCGCTCCTGGCCACCATGGACTTCATCTTTGTTTGCCCGGGTTGACAGGGACAGCCAAAATCTACCAGGGGAACAAGAGTGATTTGTTGGAGGGTTTGTGGAGGAACAGGTATATTTTCCAGCTTTTATCAGACCACCAAAGTGTTTCCCAGAAGAGGCACCCCTGGCCTCCATTAGCTCATCCCTAAGAATGATCCTCCAAGCATATAAATTTTTCTAATGCAGAATCTCTGGGGATGCGGGATGAAATACGGCCCCAGCTGCTAAAAAGAGAGAGGTGTTAAGATCTGTTGCTCTCAGGGAACATTGAATCTCAAGTGCTGGCAGAGCAGTTCAGACAAATCTGCACCAGGAACGCTTCCTGCTCGGGCCAAGAAGACCCAGCGGGTGACTCGGACCCATCCCACCTCATTGACCATAACTTCAGGGTAACAACCACTTGGCTCTGGTGGAAGGGAGCCTTGAGGTGACGAGTCCTCTCCTCGTTCCCGGGGTTGGTTTGCTTTTATGAGGTTAAAACCAGCTCAATAAATGCTTGAGAGCCACATAATTCCCAGCAACCCCAAATCTACCTGTCAGATAGCGATAAAACCGTTCACGCTGGTTGTTAGAAAGTTTTTCAGCTGGAGTCGCCCGAGTGTTTTGCCAGGGAAATCACAGCCGTTATCTCCATTTTATAGAATAAGAAATTGGGGCACTAGGAGGGGGCCAGAGGTCACCGGAGAGCTGACAGCAGAGCCAGGAAGGAGTGCACAGCAGATAAGATGCAACAAGATGGTTAAGGGCTCTCAACCCTCTCCAGAGATGGATGGAGCCAGTGGAGATGAAAGCTCAAAGCTCTCCAGAAGCTGCGGCTGTTTCAGCCCAGCAAGGAACCATCTTGCTGGAAGTAACTGTGTCAAACCTGGTCGCTTGAGAAGAGACATTGTGGGGTGAGAATGTGCTGAAATAAAGATGTGGGAATGAACCTTGAGTGAAAAGATGGAGCAATGCTAGATGTGTGCTCACTAGACATGGTCCTCTCCTGTTTTTACACACCTTTGCAACTCCCTGGATTTCATAGGCCAAAGTGACGAGAGCAAAAAACTCCGTGGATAAACCATTCTTCTACCTCCCTTCTGGCAGAAATGCAGCTCAGTCTGACCCAGATGTGGGAGATGTGGATCCAGGGGATGAGGCAGGTGGGTTTTGAGAAGTGCCCAAGCAGCAGACATGCTCCAAGGGGGCAGCTGAGCAGAGAGGTGGATGGGCCGTTCCTGATACAGGGTTTATGGCAGAGCTCTTTGGAGTGATCCTCATCGCTGGTGCCTGCAGGAAGGTGCACTGCTCTGGCGGGGAGGAACAAGGTGTAAGTGGGCCTGGCTCATCCCCAGAGCTTAGTCATGGAGTTAGAGGGTGGTGTCATCAGCACACAAAGAGAAAACTCCTCGGTCTGAGTTTCATCCCAGCATGGTGACAGGGGCAGGTTGACCTGGCTTTGCCTCCCCAACAGTGTTGAGTTTCCAGAAGCCCCATTTACTGCCTTTCTCCAGCCCCTGGAGGTGGAAGGAGCTGTTGGGTGTGTATAAAGCATCGCAGTGGCAAACCTTGTAGGAGAGAGCTGAGACCTCTGGTTGCCAGCAGAGCTCATTCTGCAAGGCGCTGTGCAGACACGGGGCCAAAGAGGAGATGATCGTTAAAGAAGGGTTTGTTATACCCAACTTCCCAGCCTGCCAGCAAGTCTTTGCCCCAAGCTGAACGTACAACAGCCCAAATCTCTTCCATGTCTTCAGAAATCCTGAAGCCAAGGGTGTCCCAAACCCCAGACACCCTCAGCTTGGCTGGGCCAGTGCCATCAGAGGCTGCGGCTGGTTTGAGGCACTGCAGAACTGGTTCGTGTGTGACTGGTCAGGCAGATCCCGCCTCTCCAGGGCTTTCTTTGCCATCCTTTCAGCTGACTCCAGTCACTCTAATCCATGGTGATGACGCCAAGTAATGCGCATTTGGCTGGGAGGAAGCACACCAGGGAACGCTTTGATATCCAAGCTCCAAAATCCCAGGGTGAAATCATGATTCCCTGGATGGCACAACTTCATGGGTGATGGTGGATTTTACTCAGGCTTCAAGACCTCTTGGGGCAATAAAAGTGGCCTCGATGGTGGCACTTCGGGTACACAGCAGGTCTGACCCTTTTAGTTGCTGAAGCCAAGCATGAAAATGCCTTGGTGCCCATAGATCTGAAACCCAAAGCCACCACCAGTTTTCACCATGACTCTTCCTTCTCCCCATCCTCCTGTCTAAGTTTTAGCTCTCCAGATGGATGCTTCAAAAGCACATTTCTTTGCAAACAGAACGACAAGCCTGGCTAATCCTGGCTGAGAGTGCTTCGAGGTGGATTTGCTGCGCGTGGCTATGAGCAGCCACCAGCCGCCGTGAATCACAGGGTTGCGAATGCTGAGTAAAGATCCACTCCCCAGAGCCGAGCACTGTGATTCAGGGAACAGGAGTGAGCACGAGGCTGTGCCTGCCCTAGAGATTTTGGGGTTCACAATCTATTCCCTACAACCACACCCTGGGTCTGGGTGAGATCTTCCAACTCCATGGTCATTAATCCCGTCAAATCCCAACCAAGAGGGGACTGAGGGTGGGCAGTGACCTCTGGTGTGGTCCAGCTGCTGAGATCTCTAAGGACCAGGCTCCTAATTCCCACTGAGATGGGCTGGGACCGGGGGAAGCCTTGGGGAACTGAGGGCTGAAACCCTGGAGGAACGAGGAACTGGGCCAGGGAAAGGAAAGGGAAAAGGGAAAAGGGAAAAGGGAAAAGGGAAAAGGGAAAAGGGAAAAGGGAAAAGGAAGAGGAATACTTCCTTTACTGCTAGTAAATTGGATGCCCGGGGGGAAAAAACAGCCATGAGTTCCCTCCCCAAAGTTTGTTTTTGAAAATATTGTTGCCACACATGAACCACAGGCCAAACCCAACTGGGCGTAAATTGGCTCTGCCCCAAACACTTCAAAGGAGCCAGGCTTGCCTTACGCCACCAACACATTTGGCCCATGGAAGACTTTTTCTTGGCAGTTGGAGCTTCTAGCCACGCCAGGGCTCCGCTCGCCCTTGCCCAGGCAAGATGCTCTGATGAAAGTTCCCCTCGTTTGGCTTCAAAACCCAAGCATCGTCCCAGGCTTGAGCATTGGTCGAGCCGGCAAACACGCGAGCGCCCAGGTTGGGCCCAATTCACTCCTCGCATGTGGCAGGCATGCAAATTAATACCTTAATTATCCAGAAGGCCAAATAATATCCGCAGATGCATGCAAGGGAAATCATGTTCGGTTGGGGGTGTGTAGGGGGAAAACCCAGCATTTTTGTGTCTGTGTGTGCATCAGGGTTGGCTCTTGACTTTCAGGAGAAATCCTGCTCTTGGCTCTAGCGCTAACTGAAAAGCTGCACGTGTGCGTTGAAGAATAAACCGGTTTAAGTTGTGGGATTATGGAGGGAATTCACCTTTTATTTCTGTAGCCGCTCGCATCACTGCTCGTCCCAGCTCGTGTAGATGGGAGCCCCTGCGACAAGTCGGGACTCATCTGGGCGGGCGTTTCACCTCTCCCAAAACTCA
>NW_010414130.1:9690-10760 GCF_000710305.1 Buceros rhinoceros silvestris
CGAAGGGGAAACCTGGCGGCGGGGAGTGACCCCCTCTCGCCCACCACTGCGGGGTTCGAGGGGGTTTCTTCCCAGATCCCATTTGGGCCAAGCAGCTTTGCACGTCGCCCATGGGAAGGGAAATAAAACATTCACACAGGACCGGAGCAGGGGGGGCAAACACATCCCCAAAATTGAAAAATGGAGATAAAAGAGCTAAGCAGCAATTAAACACATGGTATGACAAAGCCCACCCCCACCCCCACTCCCCCTTCTGCAGGCAGCTTTGGTGGCAAATCCCAGGGCGCAGCAGGAAGGAAAGATTTGCCCCTAGACCCATTTCTCCCATTTTCCACCCGCCTCCAGTCTCTCCAGGGAGAAATTTCCAAAAGGTTGTGCCCAAATTTCATGCCCTGAAATACAGCGGGATCGGAGGCGAGGGAGATGACATTTTCCTGCCTTACGTCTCAGCAATTTAGAGGGCAAAGAGTGAATTCCTTCTTAGCTGGGGCATTTCTGAAGCTCCTGAGAGGAACGAGCCCTTCTGCAACTGTTCCCCTGGTGATTTTCCAAGCTTTTGGAAAAGGCCTCCCTGGGTTTGAAGTTCCCTGGCCATTTGCTGCCATTTTTCTCCCTACTGACTCGGAAAGTTTTGCTCTAGCAATGGAAATAAATAAGACACAAATGTCCGAGAGAAGAGGAAAAAACACAGATATGGAGGAGGGGAGGAAAGTCTGGGAGAGGAATATTTCCAGAGGCAGCAAGTCATGGGAAAAATCCCTTGTTTGACTGGAAAACAGATTTTTAACCATGCGAGACGCAGCAGGGTGGGAAGGTTTCTTCAGCTTGGCCAACCAAAGGCATATTTAGCTGTGGGTGGGTGGGAGTGGGCGTTTTTTTTTAGCTTTTGTTAATCAGTTCACATAACCACGATCCATTTACCCTCTGTGTTCGCATCCGGCTGAATCTCTCCAATGGCTCCCAGGCTGGTTTCGTATGTTCAACCATCCCTCCATCCCTCCTTCCTCTGTCAACGGCTTCCAACCCTGGCACCCTGTTTTGCCAGCTCTCCCCTCAGCCTTTTTTTCCTT
>NW_010414130.1:10840-13076 GCF_000710305.1 Buceros rhinoceros silvestris
TGGTCTCAGGCCCTCCCCTCTGCCTTTTTTTCTTTTTTTTTTTTTTTTTTTTAGCTGGAACTGGTTCTCTTGACCGCAATATTGTGTTAGTAATATGGAGTCATCTCCAGCCATCAATTTTTAGGATAATCCCAGTCTGGGTCAAGAGGGAACTTTGTTGAAACCCAGTAAAAGCACCATTTTCCTACCAGGAGGACGATTTCATAGAAGCAGGAGTCATTTCTCTTCCTGTTGACATGTTTTATTTTGTTGAATTTACGCCTGACAAATTTAGGAGGCAAAGAATGAGTCTGAACATCTCGTAAGGGCGGTGATTTTTCATGAAGGGCTGTTGTGAGAGAGAGGCGTTTAAGGCGGAATAAATCTCTCCTTGCACAGGGAATCACATGGGGGGAAAAAAAAAAAAGAACAACTCTATAAGGTGGTAAATCGTAAAGTTGTTGTGTTTAAAAAAGCCCTCGGAAGTCACTGAGCTCCAGCCATTGTTTAGGAAATCAAGGTTTTTGGCAGCTGGGCAAGAAGAAAGGGGAAAAAGAACAACAACAAAAAGTCAAGTGAGATCTTCCCACCATAATAATTCATCCAAGATTTCATCTGCAGGCACATCCAAAAGCAATTACAGGAGCCTCATTACCATTATTTATTGAAACACCCCCTCTAGCTAGAGGAAAAGCAAAATACATCAGTAAAACGAGAGGAAAGGGCCTCTTACAAAAAATGAAGGCGGACAGAGGATGGAAAGGAAAATCAATGAAGAAACCCCACTGGAAAGCAAGTGAAATCCCTCATTACCATTATTTATTGAAACACCCCCTCTAGCTAGAGGAAAAGCAAAATACATCAGTAAAACGAGAGGAAAGGGCCTCTTACAAAAAATGAAGGCGGACAGAGGATGGAAAGGAAAATCAACGAAGAAACCACACTGGAAAGCAAGTGAAATCCTTGCATGGGGCCTCGGAGGCAGGGGAGACCCACTGGATCGAACCCAGTTGCATGTCCAGGAGGTCCTGGCTGGGTTCAGATGCCTTGAGACCTCCTCCTCCTTGCAGGGGGAGGGAGAAAGGCTCAGCTCCGCTTCTGCAGTGCCCAACTCCTCAGTTCACAGGCAGGAAAGAGAAAATATTGCAGAAGAGTAATGTATGGCCTAGGAAATAGGCTGGAGAAGTGCTCCAGAGGATGCAGGGCCCTATGGCAGGGCAGGATACTGCTGACCCCTTCTCTGCCCATGCACTTGTTGGAAGTCGTGGGGAACATCAAGAGTGTCTAAGGCCCGCGTTTGCATGTGTGGCACACTGGGGTGGATGGGTGGGGGGGTGGGCGGACAGATAGCCCTAAGTGGACCTTCCCTTTCTTTTCGTTTCCGTTGATAATTTTCTTTGTAGGTAAAGACCACCCAAGATTTAAAAAGCCCAACGTCTTCGTGTTGAAGAGGAATTCAATCTTTTCAATAAAAATAAACATTTATGCGAAAGATACCATTGAGGGATGAAACCTCCATGTGATGGCCCAGCCCAGTGGGACTAGATACGTGCACTTGTTTCCATGTGGAACATCTCTTTAACTCTGGTCCCTGCAACTCAGGGAGGTTGGGGGGTACCTTCGCAAGGGCTTCAACATCATGGGAGATGCAAAATGAACCTGCTCTGGTCCCGCCTCTTATCTTCTCCTCAGTGACCTTTCTGGTGACGCTGGAAACAACAGACCTCTACAGACGACCACCTATGGGGCTGCAGAGAGAACCAGGTCTTCCAGAAGAAGCAGTATTTCTTGCCCCACATGTCCTGCTGTGTCTCTCCTCCCCACGCCTTCTTCCCAGCTCCCGCTTCCAGCACACCTGCACGTTGAGAACAAAACCGGGGCTTTCCCAAAGAGACCAAAACTCCCCGACACCTTTGAAGTTGTTCTTCTGATGGATATATTTGTACAACAGACTTTCTGGTCTGGAACCCATCTGGTCCCCTCTCCTGTATGTTGTCCTTCTCTGGGTCCTTCCCTCACACCCAACAGTTAAGATATGTGCCCATGGTCTCTGGAGCTGGAGGTTACAACCTCAGCTGGAGTCTCCTGAACCTGGGAAGGAAAATACAGTCTCATTTTTCTCTAGGATTGCTCCAGGTTGGGACAGATGATGCATTTGAATCCTCGGGAGAAGAGGAGAAAGGCCAGAGACACAACAGGAGCCCAAAGAGCTGGGCAGTGGCTGGGACAGTCCTTCTCCAGGGGACACTGCAACCAT
>NW_010414131.1:0-9876 GCF_000710305.1 Buceros rhinoceros silvestris
ATATATATATAAAATGGTGTAGCTCCCTGCAGATGATGTGGATTTTCCTTCCGTTAGCAGTCAGGACGTGGTGTGCAGCAAAGGATGTGCTTTCCCCTATGTCTCCCACGGCACCGCAGTCAGTGACGTGGCATTGCTGCTGGTTCAGCCCTTCCCTATTTATGGAAGCTCTTTATGGAAGACTTAATTTAGATATATGCTTTCACTGCTCCCAGCCCTGAGGTTCCCAGGTGAGAAGGTTGACTCTTAACATCACCACTACCATCTGTTGACTGTCTGAGACGTTCAGGGGGCTCTTTCCTTGTGGTTGGATTTGATTTCTGCCTGAAAGCCACACTTCTTTCTTTGGATGACATCCAGAAAACACCTGAGATTTTTCATTTTGAAATACCATTTGCAGCGTGCTACAATGCTGACGTGGGTGTTAGGAAATCTGTGGGGAAATGAGTGACATCAGCATGAGCAAATTGTCATAATGACTCAGAAAATTACAGAATAAAATATACAAATCAGCATTACAATAGAAGATGGGCTCCATGGTTCTCCCCATCAAGTGTGCTGGATTTTCTACTCCAAACCAAGACCCCTCTCACTCCATGCTGGACACAAGGCACAAGGCAATGGGCCATGCCACAGTTTGCAGAGCAATCCCAGATGGCAGACCTGACTCAAGAGCCTGTGGGACTGAGATCAAAGAAGATACCAAAAAAGCCAGGAGCTCAGAGAGCAGGAGGGAGGTGGCACTTCATCAGGTTTGGAAACAAACTGGACAGCTAGGTGTGGAGAGGAGAATTAGCTAAGGATTAGTAAATAAACCCTCTTTTGGCCATCAACGAAGGCTGCAAAGCACTGTGGTCTGCTTGGAGCATTTCTGCTGGATCTGCGCTGCGATGTCTCTTCGAGGACCTGGCAGAAGATGAAACTTGTGAGAACGGACATGTCAGAGACATCGCAGCAGAGCTGGGCTCTCAACCTCAGAGCAAGCTGCCAAGAGCAACAGGACTCTGCCAGGTGACAGGTGAGCAGGCAGAGGGACAGGTGTCCGCAGAAAAATGTCTGCAAAGAAAAGCCATAGTCCAGTGAGTTCTTCCTGGTAAGGCTATTGCAGCTGTTCTCCAGATGTGTCTGTGTGGGAGCAGAGGCTTCTCTTTGCGGTCAGAGCTCACAGAGGGACCTCCACCATACTGGCTTGTAACTTAATAATATATGTGTAATATCTGAAGATCAAGACACCTCTCTATTAAATTGGATAATTTTAATTTACTTTATGAATCTTCTAGAGAGTAAACTGCTTACAGGCAGCTAATGCAATAAACCTACTTTATAAGCAGGGAGCAACATCTGTTACAACGCAGAGTCTGCGGCGCACATTAGGATGCTGTGCATGCCCAGCCATAGTTAGAGTAAATGTATCATTACGTTGGTATCCTTTCCCATTCCAAGCACACTTTTCAAGATTTATGTACTGCAGACAGTGAGATAGCAGGAGAATCAACTTGTGCTCAACTCTTCTTGCATTCACCCCCTGTCCCACGGCAAGATAATGTTAATAAAAAGGGTAAGCCAGAGCGTGGAAGTTGGGACGCTTCTGCCCATGGCTAGGAAATAGAGTTGCAGCCCCACACATATCCAAAGGCAGAAGCTGTGCTAAAAGAACCTCGTTAAGATTTCAATGTCAAGCCCTAAAAAAATCAAGCACTTGGGCAAAACAATGCGTTTAAGAGACCATGTGGCTCCAAACACCACCTTTTTCAACGTCACAACAATACCATGTTTTCAGAAGTGACCAGTGGTTTCTTAGGTGCCCCCTCTGTTTGAACGGTAGAGGGACCTGGTTTTTGGAGGGTGGATGTTTTACGGCCATCCGTGCAGCTCGTTGGTATTTGTAATTGAACTGGCAGCACAATACAAAAATAAAACCAAATCAGCCGAGCAATGCTATTGTGCATCTTAGCAGTAATAGAAAACCACATTGTCCCTTCAGGCAGATGAGCATAGCACTAGATATCTCCCGATGTCATTTATGTGGAAGTTGCATTTTTATTGTAAATTAATCTACCATGTCAGTCACACATACAAACTCTCTCAATGGTCATCACACATTCCATGAAAATGAGCCTTGCTTGCAACTGGATTTTGCAGTTGCTGCTTTCAGAAGTCAACAAGGTAGAATTAATGGCAGGAGTTTGGTAATAAGAACAGTTTATCCGTCTTCGTGGGAAATAGAGACAGCCCTGGCACACGCACAGGGCTGCTTCAACCACGTACTTGCTGTGGGTGAAACCGCTGAGACATCCACGGCATGTTAGGTAGGAAGAAAGACTGCCGAGGCTGTGATTTCACTGCTAATCATGGGCTCTTCTAACCCCTCTTTTCTTCTTTTTAGAGTCTGGGGCAACTCCCAGTGAGGGTCACTGAGTGTACAGATCATTTTTGTCAGCGCTTTCAACTTTGAGTCAACTTCTTCCCTCCAGGAAGATTAAAGGCTTTGGGGAGAACGAACTTGAACAGCATGAAATAAAGCAAAATAAATCAATACAGGAGCCATGTCATCATCACCTATGCAACAAAATAAAACCCCTCCCAAGATTTTGTATGTGGTGGAAATATCCAGCAGAGACAGCTGATTTATCCTTCCAGATAGAGCTTCTGGAGAGCTACCCCCCATGCTGAGCTCTAGATAAGATGCAATCGAAGGTCCTTTGCTGCTGGAAGGTGTCACTTGCTCTAAGTAAGGACATAGAGACACTGGCATGATGGATGGCCAAGAAATGATCATGACAATGCCAGGATAAGGTTACTGTACAGATTGATGTACACCAACACTGGAGCTAAACGGTTCTTAAACATGGAGCAAGGCCCTGTGATGTTCAAAGGAGCAGGAGATTAAGTGCTGGAGTCTTGGAAGATGTAGCCCTGGTGTACCGTTGTGGACAAGAGCTCCTGGTTATATTTCACTGCTATACTCAGCAATGAGCTACTAAAACAACTCCTTTTTTACTTCCTGAAGCTTACCCATCCTAGACTAGAAGTTATGGAAAATTCCTGGGGCTTTCAGCACTGAGGAGCCAATCCCTGTATATTCCTACCCTTTGTGCGGTGTATGGGAAGAGCCCGGGTGTCCTCTGTCCTTTTCCAGGCAGTTACCCATGGGGCAGATGGAGGAAATGTGCACAATTCACTTTGACTCTGACCAAGAGTTCTCAAAGTTCAGTGCACATCTCAACAAGGAGCTTGAGGTCAGCATTTGCCAACATGCTTCCTAGAGGAAGCAGAGACTCTTTTTAATGTCATTGTTATTCTGGTCCTGAAAACGTGACTCTTCCCCCCCAAAAACTCAACAAACCAAAATTCACAGAAAAGCCTACAGCTGCACCCACTCCAACCCCATCAGGAGCACAGGCCCATCCGTACTGATGTTGGACCTGAAACTTGTTTGGCTTTAGACAGTCCACACGCGAACCTACAGACCCTGTGATGAACATGCTCTGGCTGTGAACACTGGGTTGAACATGGGGCATCGTGCTCCAGATTTGGACCCATTATCTGCGGTTGGGGCAACTGGCATAGGGTCACATGTAAAAGAGCTGCTTCAAAATAGCTTTCAGCCTCGTGGGCCGTTCAGAAAACTGCGTACGCTTCCCGTGTGTGCAGAAAGCCCTGTACAGGCTGTGACACGAGCTGCTCTGTGGGGCAAAGGATCCATCAGCTTAAGATGTGCTGAAAATCTGACAACTGGATAAGGCACGAGAAAGAATTTCCTGAGGGGGAAAAATCTACGTCTTTTCTACTGAGAAAGATTTCTAGACCAGTCTCATTTATCATGCATTCATTTGTTAAGTAAATATTCATAATACATAAATGCTAGTGTCACTTTAATATTCCGATCAGCATGGTACATCTTTTCCTCTGTCTGGATAATGGTGAAAGTCATCCTAATTGAAGTAATGTTGTGTGTCAAATGATACAGAGCTGATTTACTTAAGACTTGAATGTCTGCTCCAATTAACTTCCAAAGTAAATTGCACTGAAGTCCCTTTTTCTGTCTTTTATGAAATAGAATACATAAAAAGTATGAGTTGCAAAGCAAATCTGCCCCAGTTCGCTTATATCGCCTCTCCACATACTCACTGACCTTCTGCCAGCCATTTCCAAGGCAGAGAGAAGCCTGTAAAACTCGAGGCAGTTACACCCCACTCCTGCAATAAATTCATAACTATTTGCAAATACAGGATGAGCGCGGTGCCTAGTTCCGATTTCACGCTTCTCTGTGCGCTGCACAGCTGTTCCGGGAAGCAGCCGTTCGAGGGAGAAGAGCTCTACATGGAATTAAGGATGGGAGAGATATAAAGTCCATATGGTTGACTGAAATAAGACCATTGTGTCTAAATCACTTTTTGAGCTGTTGCTGGGTGTGTTTATACTCCACCTGTACAAGGCACACAAAAAGCAGTGCTCAGGTGGGTTACCATTGACAGCCCAACCTTAGTAACACCCACCACGTCTTGTCATTTGGACTAACATCGCTGGAATACGTTGTACCAACCACTCCTACGCCTTCGCAGCTTAGAAGCACAGTGGAACAGTAGTTTACATGACAATCCAGCTTCAATTGCAGGCCAAGTGAGTAGAATGAATAATGAAATTAAAGGAAACATTAGCTGGGCACTAGCAGTAAAAACGGAATTATTTTGGCCGCACCAATTTCTCATGAAATGAAATAGAATAAAATATTCGATGGTTGCACAGGTATTACTTAAGAATAAAGGGGGGAAATCATGTAAAACAGGAATCCTAGTTCGTTTGCTTTTTAAATAGCAAAATTACTAGTTCAGGTGCCAACACACTGCTTGTATTTCAAGTCTATAAAAATTACCTGGAGGACACCTTATGCAGGCTCTGCCTCAAAGACCTTCAGCCCAGGGAATAACTTCGTGGTCAAACCTAAACCCACTCATGCTCAAAACTACGCAATCTCCCAAATGCTGAGCACTTGTTCACGTTGCAGTGGTTCTTAAAGGGAATTTAGATACAGGCTTCATCACTTCGCTGAATCAGCTCTTGGCAGATCTTCTGGACTTGCACAGTCTGAGCAGCAAATCCCAGGGAAGGGTTTTTGCAGTATCTACAATGTCTAAGTACAAAGTGTACGAGGGGATGCCCCCATGGACAAGGTTGCCTGCATCCCGCAGGGCTCAGCTGAGGACCACCACCATGCCCCCAGCCCCAGCCCTGGGTGTTCTCCTGCTGCTGCCCAGCTGTTCCTCAGCACTTAGTACCACTTGAAATTCTCCTGGCAAACCAAAAGTACCTGAGAAGGAACAAGTAAATATTTAATCTACTGTGTGAGTTCTAACAGGTAGTTGTGGGGAGAGCTATTGAATTTCTATCTGGAGAGATGATTTGTGTGCTCAGAATATCAGAATCTGATGCTCACACGGGGGTGTTCGGAACAGTGAACTCTCCCCAGAAATACTCGAATCACTAACATTTCAGCTGGTCTTTTAGGGACTCTTGCCTAAGCCGAGGGTGCTCGATCAGTATTCACGCAGTGGACCGGTTGGGGAAGCTGCAACCATACCACTGACTTTCCAAAGCTGGGATTGAAGCCACCAATGATCAGCCACCAATAGCAGGATCAAACACAGTTAAATCAATAGCAGCCGGCAGCACTGGAATGGCTTTAGAGATGCAGACATGTACCCAACCGCACTCTCTGTCAGTGCGACGGGTATCAGCACCGTCGCAAAGAGAACTGCGTTCCCACTGGCTCAGCTCCAGCAGTGCAACCTTCCAAAGCACAGAAGGGAAGGGACTCAAGGCTGAGCTTTCTTATTTTTAATTAAGTTAATTCCTTAGGTTACTTTAATTTAGTAATTTGAATTTAATTTCCAGTTCAAGAGGGGAAAAGGATGAGGAGGAACAGATGTTACCCCCTGCAGTCTGTAGAACAAAAAGAGCCATGAAAACTCATCCGTCCAGCTGATTGCTTTTTTATTAAGTGGTGCAGATGCTGGGAAGGTGGCGAGAACTGAGGTATATCAAAACATTAGCTTCTGTTTTGTTTTGGCTTTTTCATTCTGATTTGAATTACCCAGTAAAATATGAGATGGAATAAGGTACTAAACCTGCTTTCTCTTCCAGCTATTGAATTCACAGCAAACATCTGGTTTTGACTTTTTCTCTAGTATGAGAGAGGAATGTGACTAGGGACTGTTTGCAATAAAGCACTGATTTATCTAAAGGATGTTTAAGGGAAGGTTTATTTATGTGCTTCACTGTAAAGGGTCGGTGTTTCTGTTTTCATGTAGAAGTTCAAAGCTATAATGGAAAAAAAAAGGTGCAGGACTGATTTAATACAGGCTGACATCAATGTCTGTTTCGGCCACGCTATTTGAAATCTCATCAGAAGGTGCCGCATGTTGATGTGTCCCCTATGCATCTTCGACTGGGTTGCAAATGCAAAAATGGCCTTAAGTTGTAAAGCAAAAGGAAGCGGGTGTGCTTCTGCTCTAGATGGGGCAGGAAGGTGGGAAAGAGAAAGAAACTCCAGAAGCAAGAGTAGAGTAGCCTTGGCCATCATTTTGCTCTTAGTCACCTCTCCTGCTCTGCACCAGTCTCCAGGCTTCAGCTCAGAGCATCTGCTCGGCTCTCTCCTCACCAGCTCAGCCATGGCTGGTTTAGAGACCGCTGGCATCACATTTGGTAGAGCCCCCCAGGATCCCTTGGTTAAACCATTTATACTGAGAAATAGTTTGGCTGTTCCCGCTGCACTTTTCCAGCTGGAGGACACGCCTGGCTTACAACTTGTCTATGTAAAGAACATTCTATCTTTGAGTTAACCAGTCAAAAAGCAGCGTGAGCCCCAGCTCTGGGGGATCAGGGATGCTCAGACCCCGAGGTCTGCCGCAGATTTGTTTCTGGTAGAAGGGAGAGGAGCCAGTCTTGAGGCAGGAGGAAAGTCGTAACTTTGCCCTTTGCGAAAGTGTGCAAGCATCACATTTATAGAGAAGAGATCATTCTGCTGGAAGAAAATTAGACTGTTTTCTTCAATAAAAAAAAGTTTTTCAAATGACTAAAATATGCGAATCATTCTCTTATATTCCACTAGCACCAAACCATAAAAATTTACAGCTGAAGCCAGCTCTGTGGTGGGCTGATGCTGGTAAAGGAGACTCAACCATGACTTGTTATGTAAACAAGCCCATAAAAGTCTGGAGTTTTTACATGAAAATCAGATCTGTAACAACCATTCTGCCTTTAGCTTTGTGGATTGTTTAATTTGTATGTACATGATTATGCAGCGTTATTATACAGGGAAGGCATTTTACAAACCTTTAAATGATCAATCAGTTAAATAAATAAAGCCTCTCTGGTGATGCCGTAGTAACTTTATAGGAAGCGCCTCATCCTTCTGTCATTAGCGTAATAAGCTTGAATAATGTTTCCACAGCAATTACCACCGGTGGTGGGTCAATGTCTGCCGTTAGCAACCTTTCCTCCATGGATCATGAACGCAATAAAGCATGACAGCCCCAGAAGACGACGTGTGTCAGAAGGCTTTCTCCAGTATCGGTGCCAGGCTGCTTTAATACGGCACGTATTGTGACAGGAGATTGTCAAGGATCATTCAATGCAACAACAATTTACTGGCTCAGTGGGAGTTTTCTCATTTTGAGAAGTTCAGCAAGTGTTATAAGTCTGTAAATTATATCAGACATGAGAGGCAAGTACATATACACCGCAGTGTTTTGTAACAAATAAAAGTTGTACCTGCTTACAAACTGCTTTTTTTCAAGCCTTATTTCCTCTCCCTGCGTTGTTACCTTTCGGCATTAGTTCACACAGGGTCAAGCTGGCACAACATTCAGGCTTTAAAGCACCTTGTTGCAGAAGAAGTGCCAGTAAAATGTCTCAGAACAAGCAGTACTTGGCCACCAACCTTAATTAGAAGCAATGTGATTTAAAACCAGCCCCTGGGGACTACGGAGTGGGGGGGGAGGTTAATTGCAATTATTAATGTATTAATTTCCAAACTTGAATTTTCATTCCTTGTATGCAATAAATCCTGCAAAATTAAGTTAAAAAAAAATACAAGCTTGACATACAAGACATGCACCTTCTCTCATTCAGATAAAGTGTTCTGCAGACAGTCATCACGTGTCTTGACACCTTTGGAGAGCTGGAAAATAACCCCCGTTACAGGTTGGTTGAACTGACATTGCAGCTGATTCATGCCCGACCCCCAGGGGCTTCAGGGCAAGCCTGGGAACAGAACCCACATCTCACTCCCCAGGAGCATCCCAGAGCTGCCACCTGTCCAGCAGAGAGGATTCGGAGCAGTAGAGTCACTGCAAAACCTTCCATCGAGATTAAAATAGCCGTTTTTCTCATAAGTACACTGGTGGAGGGGCTGTTTTCTTATGCAAAATACAGGCACAGACACATTTGTCCACAGAAGTTAAAGAAATTCTTCCGTATTTGTCCTTACCTCCAGCAGGGAGACTTGGATCCTCCGCTGGGTGCTTTGGATTCCTCTGCTCACTTCTCTTTACCAGCAGCCCTTGCAGAGTGAGACCATCACCTTCTCCAGCTGGGGAAGGTCAGCTGGGGCTTTCTGCAGGCAAGGGGATGCCAGAGATCGTTCGGCCTTCCTGATGGGTTCTAGTCCCTTGGTGAGCAGATCCTGAAAAATGTAATTTTACTGAATAAACAAAATGAAAAAAAACAATCAAGCTCCTACAAGCATGTGGATAATATCAGAAGAATCGATTTGAAAATAGATTTTCACCTTATTTAAAAAACTCTTTTCTCCTGCCATTTTGAAGTAACAACCGTGCAAGTCTCCTGTTTGGTTCTCTAACACACAGCAAATTATTGTATTTAGTCTGCAGAATTTCACATGATTTATGCAATCAGGAGTCTGAAAAACAAACCCACCTCTTTCTTCTTCTTGGAAACATTTCAGTTATTCCCAGTTCCAATTATTTTCGATTCCACCAGTGTGATCAGCATATTTAAAATTCAATCAGCCTCCTCGTTGAAAACATTTCATGTGTGTGTCACACTAACAATCAACAAGAGTCCTGAATTTAACATCTGTTCCTACTAGTAAATGGTTTTAATTTGAGAATTGAAGAAATATATAAAGTAATTACTAGGCACTCAATCACAATGAATAATGTGTTTGCTACCGGCAGTTCTGTCCCATCAGCAAAAACTCTGGAGAGGCAGAGTGGCAAAACAGCGGAATTGATGGAAACGGGGGGGAAAACTCAAAATACTGGAAGTGGGAGCAGGATGCAAATGCTCCCGGGGAGCGCAGGGGTTGTTGCTGGGGGATGCGCACCAACCGGCTCATGGGTACCAGTGATGTTGTCTATTGGCTTTTGCATCTCCTCACACCATCCCTCTGCCCATATTCTTGCTTGTCTTCTGCAAACAGGTTGCATTTTGTGGCCACAGAAGGCAGGGTGGGTACAACAGCCAAAGCTGTGCCCAGCGAGACCGGGACCCCCGAAAGCAGCCCACTCCTCTACTGGATTTGTCCACCACAGCCCCCTCCCGTCACCTCCTCAGCAAACATGACTCATTTTGCTAGATGCTGACATTTTGCAGGTTGAACCAATGTTTTTTCTGGGAGCAGTAAATCTGGTTCGCTCAAGAATAGAAGGAAAATCTGAACTAAAATAGCAGTAAGAAACTCTGTGTGTTAGGGAGCCAGTTCTGCCCAGTGCTTTGCATGCAAAGAGACCCGATGCCCTGCAGAAAAGACGTGCCTGTGCCGTGCAGGCAGGAAGAGCAGCACAAGCCAGCTCAGATACCGCGAAGCAAAGTCCTGACGTGGGGGCTGCTGGAGCTGCTCAGCTCAGCCCC
>NW_010414131.1:10016-42469 GCF_000710305.1 Buceros rhinoceros silvestris
TCTGCGCTGCTACTCCAGAGTCACTCTGCAGCTTCCCCAGGGAGATGCTGTCCTCCTGCCGGGGCCACAACCAAGCAAAAAACCACCATGGTTTAAAAACCAGGAATAAATATACAGTATAAATCTTCAAAAAGTTATTGTTTCAGTGGGCTGGTTTCCTGCGTGACTTTGGCTCTCCAGAAATCGAAATCTGAGCAAAGAATTGCTTTTGTCCTCCTGAGCATTAACAGCTTTGATGTGGGAGGCTTCCCTGGGCTGGCAGCATCCTCACCCAGGTGTTTCTGGGGGATACGGGACTGGCTGCCAGCATCTCCGGCACAGCCTGGACCACGAATGCCGACATGGCAGGCAGGAATGTAAAGCAAGCCCGTTTTCCTCTCCTGTTTTATACCATCGCAGGCAGCGCTAGCCCAGCCTGGTGCAGCAGATTTATCCCCTGAAGAGGTTTGCCCCCCTGCTCGGCCTCGCAAACAGCTCCCGCCGCTGTCTGACATGCACAGCTTGATGCATTTTATGTTTATTCTTTCCCAAATCACTTATTGGGGAGGATTTACGACGGCATTATGCACCTCCCAGAGAGACTGATGGGCACGTTCACAACCCGCTCACCTTGTCAGGGCCAGCAGCTCGCCCTGTCCAATGCACCGTGTGACATTCCAGGGTGACAGACCCATGGTGGCACTGCACAAAACACTTTGAACCTACATTTCATTCCTGCCCTGATCCTGATATTTGACGTTGGTGCTTCATGGGGATTACGATGGATACTGAACCTGACAGTCATGGAAACTGCTTGCCTGATGTTTGGGGGCAGGCTCTCTGTTAAACAGGTCTGTTTGCCATTAGAAATGATCTCTTGCAGGTGGATAAAAGTGGTTTAAAAGCCATCGTGCCTGCCACGTCCCTGCTCCATCCCATAGTGCTTTATTCCGATTTCTGGCCGCCCCTCACACCATGACTCACTCCACAAGAGCCACACTCACCTGCAAAGCCGGGAAACGGCCCCGTCTCAGCACTTTGCTCTATTGACTCGACCATTGAGTGCTTTGGGTGTTTGGGGAATGAACTTTCTCTGCCCGAGGAAACAGGGACCCTGAGGCAGAGGTTTGCATTGTTCATCTGGGACACGTTGCTCTTCGCACCCACATCGTGTTCTACCCCAGCAGACATGGAGCCTTTCACGAGCATCTGCTCATCATGCAAAAAATAGATAGAAGGCCTAATACAGCTGAGCTTCACCAAGAAAAGAATCAACTTCTTGCTTTTCCGAAGAGCTGTTTACTGCAGGTCTACCAAAACAGGCTGTTTAATGTCACCGCTAAATGCGATACCCTTTACAAAGGCTATTTACTCTGCACAGCACCACCCACCTTGCAGGAACAGGGAACATGTCCCTCTTTCTCATGCAGCCCTCGCAGCATGAATCCCCAGACTGCAACAAGAGGCTGCAAAAAATTCCCCACACAGAATTCTGTTGTTTGATGCTAAACTGGAAGCGAGTGACAGGAGAGAGAAGAGATTTGCCCTTCAGACCAGCGAATACGCACACACCTAAGGACTCCTCGCCTGTCGCCTGTCAGTTGGGGCTGTTCTGCAAGGTGTTGGGAGCAGGGATCCGTCCCCTGGGGCTGGCACCATGCCTGGCCCAGGGGGAAGGGTACCACCTCCATGCCAATAAACAACAGTAAACCACCCTGTCATCCTCCTGTGGCTCAGCGCGGGTCTCTGCATCCCCCTTTGTAAATCACTGCGATTCTCAAACCACCACCTGAAGCTCCTCTCGTTACCAAGACGTCTTGTGAAATTATTCAGATTTGCATCGAAAGGAGAAAAACCAGGGCTCATCAGCCTGATCCCCTGGGGCTGGAGGAGCCTCCTTTCCCCATGCTCCATGGAGAGATCTTCAGTGTTCAAGCTGTGCGCGCACCGAAGGAAGAAGCTGCAGTGTGCACTGGAGCACAGCCGATGGTACTTGTCAACGCACTCACGTTACAAGCGGTAATTTTAATAATTTTCGATCCTTAGAGAAATTACCAAATTCTGCACAAAATTACCAGTTGTTAAGTAACTGCATTCCTCTCAACATTCCTTTTATTCCAGAAGTAATATTTTTACTTGCAAATCTCTAATTCTTCCATTGCAGTTATTTTAACCATCATTGAACAGCAATTAAATAATAAAACATCCTAAGCCCTGTGCACGCTCTCTGCTGCGAACATTACTGATACCATTACTGAAGGCAACGCAGAAAAAAAATTCACTGCTTCCAGCTCGTTGGATTTAACCCAGAAAAAAAAATACATATTTTATAGAAACCTCTTCTGATGATTCACTGTATACTGAGAAAGAAGGGGAAATTACAGAAGACAGTATGGGAGACATTCCAAATTATTGCCATTATACTGATGTCAAATTAAAGCCAACAGATTGGATTGGAGTGTCTAGAAATAACTTTTCTTTTTTGACAAAATGCTGTTTTGGTGAGTTTAACACAGGCATCCTTTGCTCATCCTTTAGAAATGATTGCAGAGAACTTTATTCCTAAGAATTCGCACTTGTGGGGGTGACATGAACAAGTCACCGGGTGCTCTGTGGTACGACGTGGTATCTGCATGAGACTGAACGCGTTCGGTAGCTCTCACTCAACAGCCTTGCTTTGATATTAATATCAAATTATTTCTATATGGGCATTAAGAAACTAAACCACAGTGCTGCGGTCAGTCAAGGCTGTAGCCAGCACAGTTACTGGTGTACTGGGTGTACTCCAGTACACTTGGTGTACTGGAGGTGCAGCCAGCCAACACCACGGAGACACTGAAATACCGTTTCCCAACAGTGTTTCAGCCTTTTTGTTTCATTTTAGCACATTTTCAGAGACAGGAAAACAAATGGAAACAAAATGGTGATTATTTTGAAATATGGTGATGTGGAAAATACATATTCACACCTCTTTGCCTCAGAAGTGAGAGAAGTTTTACTTCTCGTATTGGCCAGCAATGCTCCATTCGGTTCCTAATTTAGATGTATGATTTGGTACTTTGGATCTGCTCACTCAGATGCACAACACCATTCTTAATTATTTCAAAATTATTTAAATGGAATAATAAATCTAACGTTTGATGTAACATGACTGCCTGACCCAAAGAAATATGTGGGTAATTATCACGCTTCCCAAGTGGATTTTCCACACACACACCCCTCCCCAAAGCAGTCACTAATTATTGGCTACACTCGCCATGATCACTTGGAGTAATTGTGATGTTTTGCCACATTGTTTTGGACAACAACATAATCCTCCTAATGAAAATAAATGTCCAGATTTTATTCCTAGGCCAAAATGCAAATGCAGTTGATCTGATGGTTACGAACATAATAAAGAGAAGTGACTTAAAAAACCCAAAGGGTGGGAATTTTCAAGACTAATTTTCTAAACACAAAAAACTCGTTATCAGCCCTGGACACAGGCTGTTTGTGCAGACTCCGGAGAGACCACCCGTGGAAAAACCAAAGGGTCTCCCAAGGGAAAAACGAAGGCACCCAGCCAGGACTGCGCCACCCCAATGGGAGCTGCGCCGCTGCTTTATCAGGGATTTTTAAACTGAGCAGGGAATTAATGTTAGCCCCGAAAGGATCTACAATTTCATGATCATTGCAGAACCCTGAAAAAGGTCACGGTGAACAGAGGTAGCTGTGGATCAGTCTCGTAATGAAAGGGTCTAGCCAGGAGTATAGGTTTGGGGTTGGAAGAAGAAAAATCAGGGTACCTTAGATACATTTTTTAAACTTTTCTGTATAATAACTCAGATGTGACAGAACACCATTCACAATCACACCTTCCCAGTCCAGCACAGCCTTCTAACATCCAGCCTTAGGTACTGAGGCCCTCTTTAAAGGCCAACAATCTAAATTAAAAACAACCTGCTGTAATAATATTGATTTATTAGCTCTGGAGGTATATTTTTCATGGTGCCTGGTTAAACTTCAAATAATCTCCTCAACTAGGACACTTTTCCAAGTGCGGTTTTCAGCCACATTTAAAGTTGCTCCCAGGGCTCTAATCCGTGTTTTGTCTTTGATTGCTCTGGGAAAATGAAATCAAAAAATAGGCTGCTGAAGCATGAGCAGGGATGAAGAGAGCTGAGAAGAAGACATGAAACAAAAGCTCTGCCCCCAATCCTGCTCCATCCCATAAATCCTTGATTAAATGAGGAGAGGGTGACACAACCTCACAAAAATGTCCTCAGCCTCCTATAGTATTTCAGATGAAAAGAAATGCTCCTTCTCACTTGCCTTTTGTTCTGAATATAGCTTCTTCTCGCTGTCTGTGCTTTAAGGAGAAGTACAGCTTTGCCTCCATCCGATGGTTATTTGTCTGTCTTCCATGGCGCTGTACAAACATGTACATGCACAGACACAAAGGAAGGGGAGGGCAGCTCTGCTCACAGCCCTCCCTTTTCTTACTGGGCTTCCTGCACCTTTAACTGGTGTTAAATGTTCTGGTAGCCGCTGGCTTGGCGAGCACAACACTGGTTCGCTAAAGCAGGTACACGGTGGGTAGTAACACAGTCAAGAGGAATGAAGTCCCTTAATGCAAGTCATAGTCTGAGTTGTGCTGTCAAAAAAAGCATAATAGACAAAAATCCATATTCCACACTTCCTTCACAGCAACTGCCATGTGTATATCCCCCCCTACACACATGTATGTGTATACAGGACAAGTTTCCCTAGTCTATCTCTAAAGAACAGCGTGTCCTAACTATCATCTCTCCGGAGGAAGACTTTCCAAAGCATAACCAGCCAATCAGTAAAATAAAGCCTGGTGATGGTACCTGCTGTGGTAACACGGGGCTGTTCATACTGACACCTGAGTCGTTCCCTGGAGAACTGCACTACCAAATCCAGCACAAAGGTTCCCAGTCAAGAGACTTAACCCATGGAAGAACTAACCAAGGGATCATGCTATAAAACCAAGCTGCTGCCCCCAGCACCAGGCTGCCAGCGAGGCAGAGGATGACAGCGAGCCCAGAGGACCTACTGTGCTCTGCTATCTTGTGTCTCTTTCGAATGTGTTCACGTAGAAGCAAGTCCTGCTAATCTTACTCTTATCAGCAGCTGCCAGGGCCTGGGACGGTAACTCTGAATTAGCATGAAGCGAGTAATTCCTCGAGTCCTTTGCAAGAGCTTTAAGCAAGAGGCGCTCTATGAAATTAGTCATTTCCCATTGCTGTCAGCAGTTCTTTTATTTACCATGATTTTTCTATCCTTTATCCCCAGCCCTAATTTTGACCTTTAACTCCTTGGTTACGTTTTATGCTTTCCACAGCCCTCATAAATTTCTATTACCTCGAGAGGCTGCAGTGGAAGACATTGTGTGACAGCAGGTACCGCTGTCCCCACTCCCCCGCTCCTGGGCAGACGTGCTTTATGTCAAGTCTGGTTTTTCCATGTCTGCATCCATCAGAAGTGCTGACACATGGGAGCAACTGATCATCCCTGGCAGGGCTGCGGGAAAATGTCCCCAGAAGATGTAGGCATGCACAGGACTTTGCAGCTTGTCTCATGCACATCAAACAGACAAAATTAAAGTCTTTATAGTGGTAAACACAAGCCAGGGACCTCGGCAGCTTGGTCCAGTCCTGTCCCTCAGAGCATCTTCTCTGGGGCGGTGTAAAGGGCTCCTGGGTGACAGGACATATCTAGCATCCACGTTTGCTGCAGGCAAACCCACACCTCTACATTGCTGTTTTGATGAGTATATCAAACACACTCAGCTTCAGTTCCCATCTTGTCCATGCTCCGTGATGAGCTCAGTGCTTCACAGTTACGAGATGTCACACCATCAACCTTGATGTACCCCAGTTTGGGGACCAGAAGCGCCAGCGCTCGCCCCTTCCTGCACACACCCAGCAGATGGAAATGGAAGGCAGAGACCGCTACAGCTTTGGCTCCTCTTTCATAGTGACTTATTTTGATCAAAATGGCTGGTTCTTCAATTATTTCCTCGTTGTACATGATACAACACCACTCGTGCGTGAGCTGTTTAAACTAAAGTGGTTTGGCCGCGGAGACCGTGAGCGGCAGTGCTTTGTTAACTGGCCTGCCTGCAGCAGCAATCAGCGAGGTTAACACATCCCGCACCACCAGGAACGGACCAACGGGCGCCTTCCTGCAGCGCCCGTTTGTGCACTTCCATCCCGGTGCACGGAAAACACGTTTCCTGTTAAATCCAAATCACAGAGTGGACATGAATTTATACAAAAGCAAGAAATTGTTCCTATTTATAAAGTAGTTCTGGATGAGATTAGAGGTTCCTGGCTTGGACTGACTGCAAATTCTCCATCCTGAGGCTTGATTAAAATGCTTTATGAAAGAAAGATGGCAGGAAGGCAGCCTGCATTCTCAAGTCAGGAAAAAAGGGCCCGGTTTGCCATGCTGAACATCCTTTTGAGCAGCAGAGGCTGCTTTCGCAGACTGCCGCATCTTCGCTGCACACTCAGATAAGCCCGGCTCCAGAATGCCACATTCTCCTTTCCACATCTCCATTTAAAATTCCTGCTTCATATGCGATTCTGAAACCAGCTACTTGCAATCTGGATCTTAATGCAAATATTTAAAGCTTAAGATAGAAACAGGAATAGCTAGCTTGAGAAACTAATACAGCGTTCGAAAGCCTTTTATCTTCCCAAGTTGCCATTCCACATTCGATTCAGCACGGTGAGTAACTGCACACGGGCCCATATGCATAGTCTCATCGACGAAAATAAGGACAACAAGAACAAACAACTGAAATAAATGTCACATGAAAATGCAATTTTTAGCATGTGAGAACATTTCCCGTTGCTGAGCCCCGGCAGGGCTGTGAGTGGCTGAGCTGAACGCGAGGGCTGCAGTCACCCCCAGCTTGTTTGGGGACTGGTGGGACCTGGGGAAGTCGGACTGGCCAGAAGACCACAGCGGTAGCAGCACCTCCAAATCTCATAGATAACTTTTTTGTGTGTATGTGTGTATTTTATAGAGGTATCTATACTTTTCAGAAATGAAGTTTAAAGATGTAAAAAACTTTAGATATATACATGTATATTGCAAGAAGTTATCAACTCACACAGACATGGTGAGAAATTCAATTAAGCTGCTGGGGCAGGCGAGCAGAGTCGGCACAAACCCATTCAGGCCGAAACGCTGCCCCGAAGGCAGCGCTGCCAAAGCGGTGACCGCTTGCTGCAATCCCTGAAACAGAAACGCGTGTCAGGAGAAGAGGATACTGCTATTGGGAAGAAAAAGACTCCCTAAAATCTGTAGGAAACTCTAAGGCTCAGCATCACCCTTTGCTGCGTCTGCAACATCTTTTCCCCTCTGGCTCTGGTTCTGTCCCTGCAGCAACAACCCAGAACTGATACCCACTGCAGCCAAGAGAACCGATCTATTTCCCTTTCCTGTTTGCTTTGCACAGTGCCTCCAGGTACCACCAGGACCTCCAGTGCCTTCCAGCAACTGGCCCGAAAGCCCAGACCCTGCCTGAAACCCAGCAGTGTATCACAGCAGAGCAGTTTGCTCTGTCCGGGCTGTGGGCAACTTGCATCGAGAGCAGGGATCTCCTCCAGCATCATGACAAACAGGATTTTTCATCCTTTGCTGAGTGTTTCTCTATCCTGCGAAACATCTTCAACAACTATTTCGCTACAGCTTCCAGCAGGACTTGCACACCAGCTGCCACTGGCCACAGCACAGAGGAGTGCTCAGGTCACATCAGATCCCAGATGTCTCGTCTTGGATCAGAACCTGAGTGCCCAGACCCAGGAATCCCACAGCAGGACACGCAGACCCAGGTATCGCCCTGTACTCTGCCCACTTGATCTCCTTAACTTAAGACCAAAGCAGGTGGCTTGAAAGCTTTCCTGTCTCCGTCAGGTGTAATTGTGGGCACCCTCGTAGCCGTACAAACAGCCAACCTGCCTGGAACCTGAGAATCCCACGTTTCAGATTCACCAGAACAGTCCAAGAGGGCGTTCCCGCGTTTTAGTTTCAATTTCATCCTCCCTTAAGGAGTGAACAGCGAAATGCCCCTGATGTCACTTCTCCAGGGATAATCGAAGGTATGTACCACAGCAGATATTCCTTAACTAAATGACATGTCTGAACTGAGTTAAATGAGGTTCTGTTGATCACTTTTGCTGGGAGATCAACCTGTTTCTTCTTAAATTAACCTGATCTTCAGTCTCTTAACACTGAATTGTTACTTCCCTGGTACCCGCTAATGGGTTTTAAATCAAGGAAGGCGAACGATAGTTGGAACTGTTTAAATTCCTTCTCGTTGGTTTGGTTCAGTATTTTCCAGCTTCTCGAGTCTGGTTCTGCCAAAGCATTCTCTGTGTGTGTGTGTGTGTGTGTGTGCTTGCAAGCACACGTGTGTCCATGTGTGTCACTGCACGGGTGTGTGCACCGGGTGTGCACTGAACACACATGAACATGCCTGTGCTGCTGGGTTTGTACTCATGCAGTACATGAAACCCAGCTGTGACATGGCAATAGCACCGCGGTGTGTACTCAGCCGATGCTGGATCTCAGTCTGGTGATCAAACCCTCCCGGTCTGTTAAAATAACAGTTAAAGATGTTGTTTTCTTGCTATTCAATACTGCCGAAACTCTGATTTTTACAGACTTACCTGTGATCATCAGCACGGGGTGAGGCTGTGCTCAAGGGGTGAGGTTGTGCTGGAGGAGACTGGGAAACTGGGAGCTGATGCTTGTTCTGAGGTACGATTTGGGGTCGGTAGCAGCTATCATGAGCTCCCAACGCTGTGCCTCATCTGCTCGTATTGTAATTCCTGGTCCCAGAAGGTCACTTGCTACCGAGCTCTCACTAACTCCAACAGGAAGCAACATCTTTGAGATCGTCACTCCCCCTCCCCTTTGGCCCATTCAGAACTTGCTAAATAAACCATAAAAAAATGACTTTAGCATTCCAGTCATACCCATCTCCTCATCTGGTTCCAGCCATGCCAGCTAGGTGGAATTTATGCTCGGTGTAATCAACCGAGATAGTTTCCTTCCTTGATTAATTTTCTGCCTGGTATTTTGATCTGGTGTTAATTCTGCTTCCTCTTTTACTCCTGCTGTTTTTCATCAGGAAGTGACCACCAGGCCTGTGCCTTGGGGCTGCCCGTGATGGTGATTGCCCACTCCTGTCCCCAGCCCTCTCACGTCAGCCCCAGCATCTCTCCCCGAACCACACCAGATGAGGGGTCCCACTGGTACGGGTATCATTTCTCCTCCCTTCCCACAATTTGAAGCGTTACCTCCAAACAGGAGCTTCCAGCCTGTTCTCTCCCTGGCTCATTGCCTGCACAGATGTGTGAATTCAGATCTTAAAAGCAACACCTCTTCCGAGAAAAACTGAAATGCCCTGTTACAAGGGAAGAGAAGCAACACCAGCACCTGCAGGACCCACAGAAGCCTGAAAACCAGAGGGTTTATCTCTGCATAACTGTGTATTGGAAATATTTCTCTGCTCAAGAGAAGAGACACAGCTGAAAAACAAAAGATAAAAAAAAAAAAAAAAGTAGTACTTTAAACACCCAGTGAGATCAAGGCAGTGTCATTCATGCTCACGGATATATTGGAAGGATTTCAAAAAATCCTGCAATTTGTCTCTTCTTCTGACAAACAGAGGGTGTTCGTGACCTGTTGCAGCCATGGGTAGTGCCGTGATTCTAACAGCACGATCCAGACCCCAGCACTGCGCTCAAAGGGCATGTTCCCCCCTTTGGGGGGATTTTACCATCGCAGTGAAAAGACCTCCTCTCCATGCCTTGCTGTAGAGCACAATCACCTGCCAAAGCCTTAATTGCTCCACATCGGGCTTCTTGGTCCTGATTTCCACAGTGCCTTGAAGAGCAGCAATTAAAAAAGCAGCTCTGTTCTTCCTGAGCATTTTCCTCTCCGTACATACAGACACACCACAGGTATTTCCAGACACGGCTCCAGCCGTGTCTCCAAGACTCAATTAATGTTCAAGCACTCTCTGTTTTAACCCCCGTCCTTAAGACACAGTTCTCACCAGTGACAAGGTGGATGATTTCAGTCTGACATCTCACGCTGTGTATCACCGTCGGTAGATGTGATCGGACAAGACAGAGCTCTCCATTCAGGATTCACACGTCGGCTGGACGTACTGTTGCTGCTTAGTCATTAGTGGGCAAAACCTTTGTTATAAACCCTCCAGAGCAGCAAGCAGGGCACAGCCTTTAACAGGGACCTTCACGGCTCTTTAGCCACGCTTGGCAGCCTGCGAGCTGAGAAAAAACACATATTTTAACCTTAAGCCCACCCACAGGGTCCAGACAGCCTCAGGAAATACGCAGTCATGGTTCTCCATGTGGTGCTGGGATCCTGGTGCGGTCTCATTTCTCCCTCACCAGCACCAACACACAACTGCGAGCTGGACCAATATGTTTGTACATCATCCACGTAATTTGGACTCCAAACCGAGCAGGTGAGTTCAGTCCCACACTGGCGCCACTGCAGGAGCCAGAGACTGAGATGGAGAACTCGGAGAGCCCCAGACTCACGCTGTGAGAATCACCTGATCTTCTCATGAAGAGCGATCAGCCTTGGATGGAGCTGTGATGTGCAAAACACCACACGAGAGAGCAGGAGCTGAAGCAAAAAAGGGCACTTTTAAACAGGGCAAGGTGAAAAAAAAAATTAAACTTTTTTTTTTTTTTTAATGCCGTCAGTAATTAGGCTTCAAATTCTTCCCTGGCATGAGGATGTCTGAAATGTGAATCAGTCACCACATGTTTTCGTTGGAGAAGATAATACAGGTATTACATGGCACAGCACACTTTGAAGTAAGTGTCTTGATCCCGCCTGGTTTTAACTGACAGAACGGTGAGCAGATCCCCTGAGGTGTGTTGCGTTAGTCCTTGGGGCCTCCCGTCAAAGCCCTTCTGCGATCAAAAGGTGCAAGGCACGTTTAAAGTAACCGTCACTGGCAGGGTTTACTGAAAACAGGAGCATTTCCATGCACTCAGTGTTTTCCCACTCAAGGCAAGTTGGATGTTTTCTATCAGATGATCAGCAGGGGGTAATATTTTGATGCTCTAATGCTACTGAAATAAAGACATCACGAAAAGCGCACTGCTCAATTTTTATCTCGAGGAAATCTAATACAATATGCCACTTCAAATTTTAGTTATGTGTCCTTACCCTGTAAAGAACAGCAGGTGTTTGAGCTGCATAGCAGAACCAATCTTGCAGGTACAACCTTTCCCAGCTGGCTGATGTTTCACCCTTACCTCTTTAAATACAGCATTATAAGACAAATATTATTAGTGCAAAGAGCTTCAAAATCACACTGCTTGAAAGTTCAGACTCTTGAGGGATGCAGCAGTCCCTAAAGACACTAAGTATCACCAGGATGAGAAGCAGAGACACCTTCCATGTGTCAATAAGTATTTTAAATCCTTGTTGAAAAAGCTCTGGAATTACATTATGAAGGAAAGTGTCTGCGCAAGGGAATAGTCCCTGATTTCCCCTGACGGAAGGGCATGCTGCCTGCGGGTTGCTGAGACATTTCCAGATCACTCTGCAGTCCAGGCAGGAGCTGATGAGCAGCTCATGACAGGTAATGAGGAAAGAACCTCGTCAGCTGGAGAGCAGGGAACTCTTCCAACAGGAGGAGGGAGTTCCCCTGTCTATCTTACAAGTGATCCGTGCAATGAGAGGGTTAAGGAGGGTGGGCAGAGGCACACGTGCAGCCCATGGCAATTCCCTTCTGTGGCTGACGGATTAGCTACATAAAATGCCAAATATTAAAGTCACTATTTCCCGGGCTCTAGAGAGCAAGATGTCATCTTGGTCTGCTTGGAAAGAGGAATTTCCCCTTATTTCACAGCTCCATCACAGAGCAGTCAGAGACACCAAAGTGAGAAGAAGGAGAGCAGATCCTCTGAGGAAGGGGAGACCTGCCCAGAGGAGGAGTGTGGAAGAGAGGGTAGCGCCGTGTCCAGGGGGAGAAGCCATGGCTTAGTACCACAGAGATTCCTCCAGCCAGGTGTTTTGTCACAGACCTTCCTGCTTGCTTGTAATGAGGAACAATAACCTCAGTGTTCACCAGTTAACACTGCTGGGGCAGTGAGGCGATTGCAGGAATAAAATCGGGTCTGTCAGGAGAACTGATGGCCAATGATAACCTAATACCTGCTGGTATTGCTGACCAAAAAAACTTATTAGAGGCCATAAGGAATGGAGATTTATGTTGTTGATGTCTTGGTTAACTGCCCTTCCCTCCTCTGCAGGGTGCAGCACGCTGCTCCTTGCAAAAGTCACAACAAAGCAGCAAACATTACCTGACCTGGCCCTTTCGGTAAGTGTTTTAGCTGTCCTTAATGGCAGAAATTTAAATTAAATAAAAATGAAAACAAACCACTAACGCAGCAGGAGGAGAATCGATTTTGCTTTGAAACGACTGCCCAAACCCACTGCCGAGCCTCTATAAGCAAAAATATTACCAGGTTTTGCACTTCTTCTCCACAGCCCTCATTCCCTGCAAGGTCTTGTGGCTCCCTGCAGAAACTCCCCACCCGGGGGCAGTCCTGCAGGGGGGTCAGGGTGAGGCCACCAGCTCCACAGGGTGCTTGGGGTCCCAGGTATCGCCACAGACCTGCTCAGGAACCGGGGGAAAGGCTCTTGGTTTCAAAACACGACTGTGCAATGTCACTGATTAATATCTGCACCCTTGGAGCAGATATTAAAAAAACACTCAAAGAAGCAATTTCTAGGCTGAACACCCATGCAAAGAAATTTCTGAAGCCAAATAAATGCTGCAGAAGTTTTTTCCGTGGGTTACAGTCAGTCGAGGAACAGGGGTTTGCCAGGAGCCCAGCACGTCCCTCTGCACTCAAATACCTTGTAATGAAACATCCATGAGAACATCTACACAGCTTTGTGGAATTATTCAAAACTAAGTAATGCTCAAAACAGCAACTTTTTTGATGGATAATTCACACAAAATAAGGAAGATGGGATTTGTCAAACAAATTGTGCACTCAACAGAAGCTGATGAAAAGCTTCCAGAGGTTACCAAGCCACATTTAGGCTCAGGATGCCTTATGAATATTTCTCCAAGCTGTCTGGTTTCCAGCCAGCTGTACAAGCGAGGCGTCCCCCTAGATGCAAGTTGAATTTACACGGGGTGTTTGGATAATCAGAGTTGTCATCATTTGCATGAAACAAATGAGACAAATATTTAAACAAATGAACAGCCTATGGTTTTATGAAAACATGGTAACTGCATAATTATTTCTTCCCAGGCGCTGCGAACTCCTGCGTGGTTTGAACTGAGGTTTTCAGAGCATGACATTTAAAAACGAGGAGAAAAACCATTGGGGCAAGGCTGAGAAGATTGCCTGTCGTGGTGCTGGTGCCTTGGCACTGTGAGCATCCAAGAGGACTTGGTGGGCAGCTGGGTGGGCTCCTACCCCGTTCCTCAGCATTGTCCAGGCATCCACAGCCCACCTGGAAGGAAGGGCTTCCCACATCTGGAAGAGCACAGAGTCCAAAGGCCAAGACACATCCCAGGGGTGCCCGACGCTACAGCTGGAAAATCTCTGCTATCTTTCATTTTCTCCTCTTCCTGAAATAGTAAGATTAATGACTTTGCAAAGCCTGCCCAAGCGCTCTGCTCTGGATGTTCCACTTGAAGACTCCCCGTTTCCTCAACCACTTCCACATGACCCAGTCGCTGGGACAGTAAGCCCCATTTTGATCTGAAATTCTTCATATTAATAATGTCATACATTACATTTGACAGCCTCTAACTGATTCTCTGACTTCTATGTGGCAAAAACTTCTGGCGGTGTTATTGGCTTTCCTTTTTTTATTAACTGCTCTGACTGGCAGCAAAATCCCCAGCAGAAACGGATGCTCCCAGGGGAATTTTGCAAAGGTTAGATGCTCTCATGCTGATGCAACTTTTTTGTCATTATTCAAGAAGACAGATTAATCACTGAGGCCTATATCCTAATCACAGCAGGGAAAAAAAGTCAGCCAGGTGCTTAAGAAAGGTTTAAGCATTTAAATATACTTCACAAATTGAGTCCCTGGTGATCAAGCACTGGAATAGGGAGAGAATGAGACGAAGGAATGGATGTTCATTACAAGCCCAAAGAAAATGAAACAATAGGGCATCAAGGCTGGAAAACAGAGCTGATGAGATATCGGAAACTGTTTTTTCTTAACAAGAAGAGAGAGACCAGCACAAAGAGAGACTGACCCTGCAAGCACAATAATTCACAGCTTCCGAGGACACTGAAGCTACAAGCCAAAGTCACTCACAGTTGGATTCTAGCGGTTATGCTGCAAAATAGCTCCGGAGCTTCTCCAAAAAGCATAATGCTGTACAGTGCAACACCCGAGCGAAATCATGGGGGCCAAGAAAAAACAATGTCCAGACTGGCCTTATACCTCTATGTCCAGTCCATGGGTCCACCTTGCCCTTCAACATCCACAACATAAAACAGAGTAACAGCTACTTTTTGTAGATGCTCATTGTAGACAATCCAAGTCACCTTAAAAGGACTTGAGATTATCGGTCTGAATCGAGACATTTAACTACCTTGATCACAGATGCTTGTGACGGATGAGGTGTTATTGAGAAAAGTCGAATGAAATTAGTTGTGTTGAATATGTTTATGGTTAATGGAAGAGTGGAGCAAGAACCGTTTTAGCCATCTAACATATGAAAATGAACAATTCTCTCCTGGAATGACCACGGGTCACAGAAGAAACCTTTTAAGTACGTACTAAATCCATTAGCAGCTCCCATTTGAACCTCTCATTTTGGATGCATCAATGGCTATTGACAATCTGTCTTCCAGAACTTACACTTTAAAATGCTTTGTCTTCTGTTTTCTTGTTGTGTACTGGGGAGGCAGATGGCCAGACTTCATCCCTAGGTGGAAAGTCTTTATTGGCAATACAAAAATGTGCTTTAAATATCAATTACTCCTCAGGTGTACTTTCAGTATGGTGGGACACTGGTGAAATAAAAGACATTTTCTCTGATACTCCTTCCTGAAGGATTTCTACTTCACGTCTGCTCCAAAAATTCTACCTTTTAAAGGCATTTCTGCTGCTCAACAAGCAAGTGCTGTAACTAACACATTGACTTTGCCTGAGTTTCTTGGAATTCAGATTGCATCATTTCCATGGGCACATGCATGATTTCTTTCCTATAAGTTTACAGTGCCCCTGAGACAGCTCTGAGTAGCTAGAATTGAGCATTGAAAAGAGAGTTGAACATTACCTCCAGCACAGGAGATGAAGGAGTATTCTTGGCCCCTTGCGATGGCCAACTTCCTCTGCAGATCTGAGCCTCGGCTTTTGACTTCACACAATTAAAACGCTTATCATGGTGCCTCAGGAATGTTCCACAGGGAAAGACCAATCTCCACCTCCCATGTCTGACAGTGAACTTCTCTGTAACAAACAGGAAACAGCATCTTATAAAAGTACAGTAAAGGCAGCCTGGTCTCTCCCTTCCAACCGAAGAAGAGCTATTCAGCATGCTGCATCATGACTTTAAATGTTCCCTAAAGAAAGTGATATTCCTCCCCCATGGGCACCAAGCAGCCAGTTGTGTCCAGAGTGCCCAGACAACTATACAACAGGAAGAATTAAGGAGTATTTTCCATGTTATGAGCAATTATTTAGGGAGAGGACAGAAAAGGGTGCTTGAAAAGGCTCAACTCTTTCGAAAGACGATGCCCAGAGCACTCTTCTGCATGACAGTCACTTTAGTTGGCTTAGGGAAGGATGGGAAATTTTGGGTAAACTTGCATTTTCTTCACATCTTCACTCTAAGCTCGGGTAGCTGCAATCTGTTCTGTGTAATGAAACCTCACAGGACATTCCACTGATTCAAAGCCTTACGTGATATCCCTCAGAAGGACAGGGAGTCAATGGGTCTTTCGGGACAGACTCTCTTTGCCAAACATATCTCTCCACCATAGGTTATAGTGCCCACCCACTGCTGAAGGGTAAACCCTCCTTTCCTCCCCTCCCTGCCCAACGAGACCAGTTGAAGGAGCCCATCCCTTTTCCCCAGTTCCCTTCCAACCCATCTATGCATCACGGTCAAGCTCCTTTGGCTCTTAGAGGGCAGATCATTGCCCCTGTAACAAGATTATCTTCCGTGGTCTTGGACGCTCTCAGCTCATAAACTGTGCAGCAAAGGTGTATTTTGACAGGTGAAGTATATTTTCTTGTTGCTGAGCCATGGTGGAGCTCATCTGTTCAAATCAGCTCCCAGATTGTTTACATTCCTGTGACAGAGCCCTGTTCATCACAAAGTCAATATGAAGTCTGGTTCTTATGGTCTTAGCAATCCAGGCAAGTCAGCCTTTGATCTCTGAAAAACCCTGGTGCTCATTGGCTTCGGGCCACCCTGTGAACTCTAGGTGAATGAACAGAGCTGCTCCCAGGGGCTCCGCAGGCTGTGCCTGTTCCAGGCCACGTACGATTCCCTAAATACCATTGCTTCACCCGTTCCTGCTCTGCATTGTGTTGTAGGACTCTTGCTTCGAATGAAAGTTGGCCAAAAAGAGGCCACCTTCCATCTCATGCACAGAAAAGCTCAAGGCAGCATCCTGCAATAATCCAAATTTTCTTTGAGGATCTGGCTCAGGGAGGCTCCTGCGCTGTTCCGCGTATGTATGCAGACAAACAGGAGAGCAGTTTTCTTTGTAAACATAGAAGAATCACAACAAAAGCGTTGGGACACTGGTTAAATCCCAGACTTTTAATTCCATCACAGAACAAAGCTGACATGGTTTGTCTTCCTTCCAGACGTTCCAGCGGCAGCCAGCAATTTAAACCAGGTCATTCAGTACTTGTCAGATTAGCGTAAATCCCTTCCAAGCAAGCAGGAGCAAGCTTAAAATTAATAAAAAGAAATGGGAGATTGGCCAAAGTTATACAGGACGTATTTGGTGTTTAAAGGCCTGGTACAGCCCCTGTTGGAACGTTCCTATTAACTTCTTTAGATGCTGAATCGTACTCTTGGACTACTGCAAGCATGTGTGCACCCAGTGAACAGGAGAGACCTTCTATCTCCGATCGCTGCTTGGAAGAGAGAGCCTGGCATATTATGGGACAGGATCCATTTTAGAGGAATTTATGAATCTCTTACATTGATAGATTATTTCTTAAAAAGAGGAATTTATCACATTCAGTTGAAAATTAAAATCTTAGTACCTTTTTCATCCGAAGTAATGAGGAAATGCATTTATTCTTTACTCTGCAAATCTCCTTATTTCAGCAGACAGCACTTTTTAAATGCTGCTGTACATTTGTCATGGTGAAGGCATTTCTTTTTCAGATTCCCAAGTACATGCTCTTCTGCAATAAAGACTCTGCTATTGTCCAGGGATATTTTATACAGGGTGCAGACAAGGGGAGATGCATTTTCACTGCTGCCTGAGGAACGGGAGACATTCTGCTTCCCTGGTTAATTATTCCCCTTCCTGAAGCACACCCTGTGCCTGTCCAGACCTTCACTCGAATACACAGCCCATTACAGCAGGATTCAGAGAGCAGACTCTGTCCATCATCGTGGTGATAAAATTTCATGCAAAAAGAAGGGTTACCCTGTGCACGACCGTACTTACAAATAAAACTGTAACACTCAGCCAAGTATTCAGACTAACCAATAATTTATTTGCCATGTTTCATTTATTCGTCTTAAAAATGTTCAAGAGAAGATGTTGAATTTATTCTTGACATTTCTCCCCTGTAGATAATAGCCTGCATAAACATGGTATGAATATTCAATGTTCAAGCCCTAAAATTTGGACTGTCAGTTAGTTACGTAAATCATGTAGTATTTTTGCTTTACCTTCATGACAGATGTAACTAAGCAACAAATCATGAATTTAAATATTAAATGTATTACATTCTGCCCTTTTCATGGTGATAAGTGTTATAGAGATCTCAGCTCAGTAGGAGCTGGGTCGTGCTGTCCTAAAGACGGAGAATCAGAGAAAGACGTCAACTTGAAATCCGAGTGGGGCTGCCTGTTCTGGATTAGAATTTACATAATGAGCATTATTGTCCTGGCAAGGCTCAATTTCCCACTTATTCCCTAAAATTAATTCAAAACACCAAGAACGGTTGTTCTTAAATTCAGATGATGATGCAGAAAGACCTGCATGCCCATGGCCACCGCTTCGTGGCTGGCTGTAAATGACCAGGGCACCTAAAGGATTCGTAAGAGTTGCCGCAGTTATTTGCAGTTGACAGTGGGATGTGCTGAGACAAAGGGCTGGAAAAGCAGTGCAAAATGAGGAGCTCTCCTCAGAAGGGTTGGAAGAGCCGTTTGTCATTTAAAACAAAAATTGAAGACTTCTGAGGGGAAAAATGGCAGAATAACCTTAGAGTAAGAGGTATTAAGGTACTAAAGGGAGTAACCTTTAAAGCCTGCCTACAAAATGGGTCCCTGAAGTCCTGAATCGTGATAGAGGAGGGGAGGAAGAGAGCCTTGAACTAAACGAACATTAGTCCAGAAATCTCCCACAGACGATGGAGAGTGCAGAAGTTTCAGCTAAACTACTTCCTTCTGAACTCTGAAGCAGCATGGAGTGCAAGGGGGAAGGAGAAAGGAGGGGTGACGGGAGGGGAAATAAACCTCTGCTTTTAAATGCATTTAGTGGTGTTGCGATAGGGGCAGGGCTTGCCCTCAGTTTAATCTGAATGGATAACACAGCACAGGATATTAACTGCAATTTTCTTGAAATCTCCTCTGAAACACAGCTTTAGCATCTCTTTCTGCAAGAGTGGCTTTGCTCCCCGGCTGTGCCATTGCCCACAGCACTCTGCCGCTCCGCTTGCCCTCTGCAAAATGGGCCTTGTGACACCGCACAAAAACCCAGTTCAATTCAGGGGAGGAATTGAAGCAGTGAATAGGGTGGCAGGAGTCCCGAGCTGGTTAATTTGGGGAAAATTATCTGAACCACTTGTGTAAAACAGCATGGGATCCAGCAGCAACAAACGAAAGCTGCTGAGGCTGTTGTTAACCAGATGAGAGGAGATGGAAGGGATTGTAACAGACCTACCAAAAAAATCAGCTATTTGTTGCTGATTCACCTACTTCGTGCAGCCTTTGTGAAGCCAAGAATCCATTCACCATTTTGCAACACAGCAGGCTGTAGTCGTAGTCTTGCAGTCCAGCCAGGTTACAGCTCCTGGCTGCTCCAGCTTGCTGTCCTGGCCAAAGACGCGAGCTACTCCCTGTCACTGGGATGCCGGAATGGGTGAGCCCAGCGAAATTCCGTATGTTTGATCTGAATTTGCTCCCCTCATTCACTTCAGTGCACACCCCACGGCAGGATTCCACCTTCTGAATCACTCACCTTGCTTCACGTTCACATTCTTGCTTTGTGTTCATGTTCTTCTAAAGCTGCTGCCCGGATACTGGACTAAGATTATTTTATGTGATCCAATAGCACAGCGCCAAACACGCAATAGACAAAACAGATGAAGAAGAACAGATCTGTTTTTATGGCAAACTTCCTCCTGGTGCTTAATTAACAGCATTATAAGGGCTAATCGCTCGGTGGTTCCTACCTCCACTCATTTTCTCAGTGACACGAGGGCGTGCGACGGGGGTGAGTGGCTGTACCGCGGCCGCTCGCGATAATCTGTCACTTCACAAAGGGCTGAGGTGCCATTAACTGGGTTAATTGGGTTCATAATTGTTGCCAATCCAGACATCTGCGCTCAGCCGCTGCCATTTAAGAAGAAAAAAGAAGCTAAACACAAGTTCCTTGAAATGCTGCCAATGAGAATCTTGCACCCAGACAAGTTTTGCATCCCAAAGGGGTCCCAGAGAGAAAGCGAGTGCACAAGGGAGAACCCTCGCACCTGGCGAAATGCTCCTACTTTCACAAGTTATTTCCAGAAACACAGATTTCCAGCATACGAACCCCTGATTTCCCAGGAGAAATGGAGGGAAATTTCTGGATAAATAAGACTAGGAACGCAAATGGGATTTGGCAAAGGGAAAATATCAAGGGGATTCTTTCAGCTAGCAACAGGTTTATTTTCAAGTCATCTCCAGTACCGGAGATGTCTCAATTCCACCGTAGTACCTTTCTCAGAAAAAAGGCTGGGAAGAAGAAGTTCTTGTTTCCTGGCTCTCAGATCAAGAAATGCTTCCAGCTGAGGAGGACTTGGAATGAGGAAGCTTTAATTACCATGAGTAATGGAAGAGTTTTAGGTAGATGATAATTTACCTTGGTGAAAGTGTTGAATTAAACAGCGTTCTGTGAAAACTCACAACTACGGAGATTTTTATGAACAAAATTGAGAGGTTTGGGATTTTTCTTTCCCTGTAGATAATATTTAATGTTTAATTGCTCTCTGTGACCGACGGAACATTTTCAATGAGAGCTTTGTCTTGGTTCTTTATCTGCTCTAGAAAGTGACACTAAGTTATTTCATGGGATTAGCGATTTAAGTAATGTGAGTAGGTTGGTTGTCACGATCAGCAGAAGCTAAAGCAAAGCAGCATTTGCTAACTGCAGAGAATTGAGGTGACGTGGCTGGCCAAAACAGCTTATTAAATCTATAATGAGCTCAGGCAACTTATAAGAAGAATCGGGATTCTGTAATGCAGGGAAGCAAAGTTCCTAAGTCCCAGCATATCCCTGTAAGACTCTGAGGTGACACGAGATTATTACAGTGAGCATTTCTTTGAACACATGAGGATAGGAAAAAGAATTTAGGACAGAGAGTTTTTCTGAAAAGAATTTCAAAGTTTGGCGTAACCAAGCCAATAATTACTTGCACTGTAATGGTGCTGAGGCAGGAGTCAGCCTCTCTTCTTTCAGCGCAGACCATTTTTCCCAGCACTAAAGTATCACCATTTGAATCTGTACATTGCTTCTGGAGATCTTTCTTGACTTTCTGTCATCTATCAGACTTAAATTCCCCCGGCATCATAATATTCCCACTTCAATCAGACCCTGCTTTGATTTCAGACACCATCCTCCTGACTTTGCCTTGCAGACCTTTCTCTCTGCAGCCGCTGTCTCTCAAAGAGATCTCTGCACACTTGCCTCCAGCCTTCCCGTTTCATTTGATGCAGTTGCTACCAGTCTGCAATGTAAAATAATAATGTTTTCAGCCATTCTTAAGCTGTTGATTTTTCAGTTAACTCATACAGCATTATCCCAAGAGACTTGGATCCTAATCGCAAGTTCCGTCCTTACAAACCAGGCAAGGGGCCAGAGGACACACAATGAACACAACGTATCCCCAAAGGTGTTGGAGCAAGACTCACAGCACAGCATGTAAGCCAACAGAGAAGAACAATAAGCATGAAAATTGCACTGAGTATTAGCAAAATGTGGGACTCTGCCTCCTGTCCACTGCTCGAATATCTTTAAAAACCCCATCCCTGAGGAAATCCGGGGGCTGGAATTGATGAGGGTCTGCAAGCAAAAGGAAAATATTAATTAAGCCCAGACTCCAGAGCATTGTGCTTATTAGGCAGTTCTCGGATTTGGGGACGTATGCGTTACCTCGGAGTGGGGGTTAACCATTTTTCTCCAATAGCAAGGGAAGAAGTTTTTTCCTTCCCTTTTGTGCAGAAATATGTACAAGCTAAGCAAGAAGAAGGCCTGAGTTCATGTAAAATGTAGGAAGATATAATGGAAGTTTCACAAGACCCTTTCAAAGTACCTCAATACACATTAGGCAGACTATTTCAGCTGCTGAATTCATTCTACATTTCCCTACTTTCTGCTCAAAACTTGTGAAATATGGTGTTCTTATGATTAGAGCACTGTCATTTATAGGTTTGAGTTCAGTCATTCATTTAGCAAAAAAAGCCTTTGTCCAGCCAAAGAGAATAATTTCGTCCTTGTCCAGTTGGGGAATATCTAACGGTGCTGTTTGGCCACAGCTGAAACCAGCGGCAGAGCATGCCACCCATCTCTCATTTTCATCTTCCTCCCAGCTCAGAGTTAAACAAATTCTTTTAAAATATCCAGCCTAAAGAGCTCATTCACTGGCAGCAGCTGGAAGAAAATTTCCTGCTTGCTCAGAAGATATTATTCCAGAAGGGAAGTGGCAAAAGAGACATTTGCTATTCAATCACAGCTCCAACAGAGGTACCGCGAAATGCAGTCCGGGGGATCTGTGCACAGGGGGAGGCTGAGTGCTTGGGGGTGCTGCGAATAGAACATGGGCTGCCTCGTCCGGGGCTTGAATTCGAGCCAGATCAGACCTCACTGCAGTGAAATAGCAGTGAAATATCTTACAGCAATGAAATATCTTATCATGAAATACTCACCACACCCTCTGCCTGGATTTACAGGGCATTTGAAAGAAATCTTATGTGTGTTGTTTCGTAACGATGATGAACTTTCATCATCTTGCTCTAAACACAGTCAGGCAGCGAGAGCGTCGGGGGCAACAAGAGGCAGGCTTCGGCTGCAGCCCCAGAGGGTTTGTCTTTCCTGCACACGGTAGTTGAATACACACATGATTTTAAAAGAAACCCTTCAGTTTAAGCTGAAAAGGGGAAAAAAAAATATTTGGGTTAATAATTTTGGGCTCCTTCTCACAGCAAACTCTCTCCTCAGAGGGAAAAAAGAAAAAAGTACCGTCAAAAGGCAGCGAATTAGCTGTAAAGGGCAGATTTTGACCTGATAAAATTGGTGCGGCTATTTAGGGAGCAAGATTTCATTAGAGTTGCTATAGCAATTGCAACAGTTTGACAAAACCTAATGAAGGATTATGACAGAAACAGAGACAGCTGTAAGCTGTCAAAAGCTATAGGAGAAGAAACTTCATAGGTTTCTGAGCAAAATCCCTCTGGAAGTCCACTGATCTCCCTGGAAGATACCGCACTCATTTCCAACATCTCTCCGGGGTATTCACTGTGCAGTGATTGCAACACAAAACCAAGTGCCCTCTCCACTGGAAAGAGTTATTTGTGGATTTTCCCCTCTGAGAGGCACAATTTAGCACTAAGTGCTACATAATAAAAATACTCAGCCCTTGCATGGCACCTCTCATCACCAAGTGGTGCAGAAGTTACTCCTGAAGCTGCCTGTTAACCTCCTCAAAGTGGTATTAGATACTCCCTGTGGCTGAGTAAACTGAGCCCAAGACATAAAAGGACTTTGCTCCAGCCTTTCCAGGGATGAAGTAGGGAAATGCATGACGGGGGGCTTCCAGGGGCCCAAATAACCCTCACGTCTCGTGGGTGGGGGGTACCTGCAGAGCTCTTCACCATGCTATGTGCCCCCGTGGTGGGCAGATGATGCAAAACATCTTCTGGGTCTGGCTGAACCCCTGCCATGCTGCAGCGCCTTTCCAAGGTGTAAAATCAAAGCTACTGTCCACAGGGGATGTTCTCAACACAAAATCTGCGTTGGGCCAAAAATATTGCTCAGGAGCCACGTAAAAATATAGATATTTATTCTATTATATATTGCCCACCACAATCTCTCCCACCGAGCTGGTCCAGCCTGCAGCTGCTCTTACAGATGATTTCCAAAGGCACATGCAAATCTATCACCAGTTAGCAGGAAGGTGAGCGACACTGATTTTAGGCACAGGAATTTTAGGCTGTTGGATGTGCTCACACCCACCCTTGGGTTCAGCAAGTGGGACCTGCTCCGTCTCTTTGCTAGAGACTTTGAATGATGTCTTTACAGCACAAAAAAATCCAAACCAACAAAAAAACCTGTCCTTCACACAGTCTGACTAATGTTAAAGGAGTTAAACAGAGGATAATATGAGAGGCTCTCTGAAGCCTCCAACACCAGAACAGCCCACAACGATTCCTGGTAGGGTGTTATTAAAAATTTCAAATTAAAAAGTAGATTTCTTTTCAATTTTGTCAGAATTAGGCAGTCAGATCCTGGACAGCCAGATCCTGGGCAGCTAGCCCCAGGGTGCCGCGGGAGGCAGCCGGAACAGAGCAGTGTGGCGGAGAGTGTGCAGAGCTTCTCTCTGCTGTGGGAAATAGCAGATAAAACATGTTTTCCAAACATTTCCGCTAACAGTTCTATAAATGAATTTTCTCTGTTTGTTCAGATGTATCAGTCAGCTGCTGGTGACTGTTTGGAACGTGCCTAAGCATCAAAAAGTGTATTTTGACATTAACTTTGTTTCTGGCAGTAAAATGGCAAAACACTTAACACGTTGGAAGCCTTGACGTGACAAGTCATGTGCTAACTGCGCTGCAGGAGCTCTAAATCACTGCTGAAACACCACCTTCAGAGTGCCTTTGTCAGACAGATGCAAAACCGAACAGGAGTCACTCAGGGGGTCAGTGCGGAGGGCACCCGGAGCACAGCATGCTCAACCCTCCACCGACGGCTGCAGTAAACCTGCATTGATGGAAACCTGCTGGTGGATGGAAACCCTCCGGAATCCACCCCCAGCATCAGGCAGTCCCTCCTTTCCCACCGGGGAAAGCTGCCTGAGCTGACCCACTCTCACACCCCATGCTGAGTGTTTCAGGTAGCCAGTGGGGAGAAGGCGAGCAGCGTCCACCCACCGTGTGCCAGCCCGACCCATGATGGATTGGGAGAGAGACCCCAGAGATGTCATTTTTGTAGGCTTTGGATTCAGGCCATCACCAGCAGAGCTAGGAAAACCACTCACCACCAGAACAGACCAGTCATTCATGGGAAAAACCAGCACCTAGAGCAGCCAATATCACCCAGTTTAGAGCAAGATATAAAAAGGTAAACGTGGGAAACTCGTCTCCTAGAAAATCTCCTTCAATCTCCAGCAACGGGAGGCTGCTCCTCCTGTGCATCACAGCCCAATGCAGCTCATCCCCCTACAGCAATCTCTGGGGCAGCATCACACCCCACTGCCCACATCCTGTTTGCTTGCCCTGGACCTGGGGAAATGCTGGTTTAAATTGAGAAGCACGAGTTTTTAATCTCGTTCCAGAAAGTTTTTGTTACCATTCACTCCAATAGTGGTGGTTATTTCTCCTTGTCGTATCAGATGGCTAATCCCTCTATCAGGTTTGAGTCCTCCATCTGAATGTTACGCCATGGCATTCCCACTTAGCATTTAGACTAAGGACTCAGCGCTGATAGGAGGGATTAGACATTTTATACTGCCCTGTTCCATATTCTAATATATTTGAGGTCAGAAAACGATTTCCTTTGTGCGCTTTTGGATTGCTGCCTATCTGTTGCACAAAGAGATCAGGAGAATGGCATTTCCCAGCCAATGTGAGCACATAACATACACTCGAGCAGAAAATGGAGAAGCAAACACATGCTTTCCTTTTTGCATCATTCATTCAGCTCTGTGTATTGCTCTTGATACGCACCACAAACACGTGCAGGGGTGGGAGGGAGCTCCCACCTCTTTAGCTACCTAATTGTCTTACAGTTGCTCCAGCAAATGCCGCTTTAGAAGGGACCACTGGCAATTCATGAGTTCCACATCAAATCTCCTTAGGATAACCTTAAAGGAGGGCCATAATCAAATCATTTCTCCAGAAGAAGACTTAATACATGCAAGAGCATGAGCAAGCCCTAAAGAAGAAAATATAAAATTATAGTGGTGTGCATACAAAGAGGGTCATGCGCTGATGATCCACAACACTTTGTACAGAGAGATCACGGTTTGCTCATCAATTATAATATCCTCCTGGCAGCATTCTTTTTTTTTTTTTCCTGAATGAATATTTTTGCGCAATTATTACCAAGAAAAGAGAAAGAAACCTCTTTGAATGGATGGGCTGTAGTCCTGCATTACAACCTGTTCCTCTTTGCACTGCTTAAATGACTTTATTTTGAGTAAAAAGCCTTTTCAGGACGTGTATAATCAGAGTCTAATACCCACACGGTGTCTTCCTGAGAGCACAAACACATCTGTCTGATAGCATGAGGCAATTCGGAGGGAAAAAATACAAAAAGAAAAGAAAAAGCAAATCTAGTGATAAGGGGAAAGATACTTTGGTTTCACTTCTTCAAAGGGATGGGGAAGGGAATCTTTCCAGTGCTTGAGGGAAGTGAACTCAGCATGTGAAATTTTTAGGTTGTTCCAAGAGTGTTAGTGATAGAGAATGAAAAATGTGTGCACTAACTTCTCCACAGGAAAGTAAAAAATCACAGAGCTGGTCCCAGGTCTGCTCTAAGGAGGCTTCTGGTGGTGCAGAGCCAGGCCCCAGCCTGCTCTGAGGTAGGGCTGAGTGGTTTGGTGATGATGAAAATGAAAACTGAATCCTCCTACAAGGGGCCATTCTAACTTCGGAATAGGCTAATAGAGAGTACGTGCATGCTCTGGGGACTCGGATCTAAACACAGCTTCCTATTTTCCTTCATTTAATCATTGAACTCCTCAGAATTTATGATTTTAAAGTAACAAGACCCTGTTTTCACTGGAGAAAAAACCACCCCTTTTGGCTTTTCCAGCTGAGAGCAAATCTGAATGAGGATTTGTTAAAATTCATTATCAAAAACCAAAAGAGTGGAAAAAATGAACAAACCAAATTATTCTGAACCCCTACAACTGACACAGGTCTGCTATGGCTATCGGAGCCCTTTTCCACTAGCCCAGAAACCAAGGGGAAGTCAAGAGGCCTCCACCTTGTTTCTTCTGGTGCAGAGCAGTGATTGATGAGTTCACTGCCTGCCGAAACACATCTCTGCACTGACAAACAGCACATGTAAGCAAGAAGATCTTGAGGCGACAGCAGCTTTGGGCATGACAGGGACTGCCCAGGCAACTGTGTTAAGACATGGAGTCATTCCCTTTGCTGGGATGGATGGTACTGGGAGATGGAGCTCCGCTGCATCACTTGGCTTGGTATGGAGCTGTTACCACAAAAGGACCAAAAAAACCCCTTTATGGGCTCGCTGTTTCATGCTGAATTGCACTACTACCACTGCTCACACCCTCAAAACCATGGAAAGGAAAGACAACGATGTTTGCAGGCTGCTCTCACACCTCTGTTTTCATGCAGGGCCATGGACATAGCCAAACAGAGGAGCAAACTGAAGGGCAAGACAATAAAGGCAGGTAGTCATTCAGGCCAGCATTAGCCTCGTAACCTTTTCAGCCATCCTCCGTACTCAGTGAACAGCTGGAGTGAGTCACCTGCTCAGAACCTCTCTGCCTCCACTGACTGTAGAGGAGGACAGGCAAAACCAGGCTCCCCAGGCTAAGGTGAGCCCTTCAGAACACACAGCAAAGGGAGTGCCTCCGAAAACACAAGGAAACGGTGATAATAACAGGAAAAGAAACAGGAAGCCTCGATTCACTTGAACGATAACAGTCACAGCATCTCCCAAACACTTTTCTTAACATTTCTCCCTGCAGTCACTTGCCAAGTTCCTCTCTGCTATGAATGTTCACTCCTACGCTTCCCATGTTTAGGGTCACGGCAGAGTAACTGGTGCCAGTATGTTTGGCACAGTCTGGAGTAGCCGGGGTCGCACCGTTAGGCTGTCATTTCCTTACAGCTTCAAAACAGCCCGAAAATAAGAAAAAGTAGCATTTGGGGAAGTTTTCAACATATGGCTACATGAGCAAATTTTCAACATCTGAGCTGTCAAGTGCATTCAAGGTGTGTTAAAGCCCGCTGAGTGATCCCCAGCCAGTTGTTACAAAAGAATCAGGAAGAGGAAGGAGCTAGGTGCCCTTTGCCACCTCTCACACCGTCCAGGGGCACTCCGCCCACAGCCTTCACCTCATTAAAGGCTATCTGTTAATTTATTGTCTGGGAATTTGAACAGTAAGTAACTCACCTTCGGTTTTCTCATCTTCGGTTCTGGTACTAAATAATATCCGTTTGCTACCAAAGAAAAAGAAAGAGCAATCAACATACGTATTTAATTGAACTCCATACAGGAGAGCTGGTTCATCCATCCTCTCTCAAAAATGAAAGAATAGTCGCTATTGTTGATTGTATTATCCCACGGGGAGACAGAAATAAACCTGAATGTGCAAACTTAAATCACGACTTGCAATTTACTAAACCAAAACAAAATTGGGAAGAAATGTCATATCTTCTCTTTTTATAGCAATATCCAATGTAAAACTGACAACAACGGCAATTCGTAACTATGAATAAGTAACTGATGATACTAGATCTTCTGTAATGCCAAAACCCCGTTATATAAAGCTGTAACATCTTTTCCTCTGAGAACTAAAGTGCTTCCTGTTGTCTTAAGTATCACAGTGAATCATGAAAATTATTCATTTGAAGGGTGAAGCTCATGGGTGGCTGTAAGAGCACAACCCCAGCCCTTTCCTAGAGCACAACCCCAAACGGAGGCGTCCACCTTAACCTACCCAACAGGAGCTGCCGAGACAGCTGCAAGCGTTCAGTCTGACAACATGACTTTTAATGTCATTTATGATGACATTAAAATGATTCGTAATTACTAACTCAGAGGAGCTGCTTACCCTTTGCGTTTCACCGATCGACTTCAGAAAAGGGAGAGTTTTCCTTTCAGTTTCATCCCATCCCTTGATCTTTGGATTTGCCTTTGACCTAGGAGTTGCCATCTGCGCCTGGTAGTGGGTGAAAGCATCTTCTGCTGCAAGAGGTACTGCTCTTCAGCTCAGCTCAGCTCCAAGCGCTCTCTACACTCACTTAAAAAATGTCAGCTATGGTTTTTTTGTCAGCACGAGTAAATCAAGGCAAAAAAATTCTGAATTTTTCCAGAATTACATCTGAGATTCACTACTGGAAACCTGATTCTGCCCCAATAAAGGCTCACAAAAGCAATTCACCAGCCTGACTCTGGGGAGAACACCTCCAGAGAAAGCAGTGTTCTCCTTCTGAAGAGTACTACAGAGGGAATAGAGGCAGTGACCAGGCATGGTGGTTTGAAAGGAAAAAAAAGAAGAAAAAAGAAAACTGGACTATTTTTAAAAGGACACATCGCCATGTTGGAAGGAGACTAGTTCTCCCGGGGTAGCAATCCCTTTGTAAGCATTTCCCTTTGCAACCACCTCTCACATATCTGCACCAGTTCCAGAAACTAAAGAATTTTGCAGCAAAAAGCACACTATTTTTGCCAGGTTTTCTCCCCTGGGGAGAACAGCTGGGGCCTGATCTGCTTCGGTGAGCATTTGCTTTACAAGGTTCATTAACACTTACAGAGAGTGCATAAAAGTTTGGGTTTCACCTCTGACAACCTGTTCGTGGGCATTGCCGGTCCCTGCCGGGCTGGGAGGAGGAAGCAGCTGGGCTGGTGGCGTGGTGGTGAGCCTGGCAAAAGGCTCCACAGTGCTCCTGGGAAACAGGGCAAGCAGCATGGACAGAGCAGGGTGCATGCGTGGGCTTTCGAAGACCTCTCCATGAAGTACAAACAAAATCCAGAGACGATATTAAAAGAGTAAAATTGGAAGGTCAACAGGATAGTAAGATAAACATTAAGCAACGTTCAAAATAAATAAGGAGGGAGAAACCATGGGCAGCAGCCACACCTTTAAACAGGTTGCCATGGTGGAAGCAATTTGTTGGGAGAAACGTTGTAAGGAAGCATAGGTCAGAGCTCCTCGGCTGTTCCCTTTGGCAGTAACATCACTCAGCTCATTCCCAAGGTCCACAGCCTTTGCATTACCCTTGATTTTAAGCTGTCTCTGGGGAATCACAGCTGTGCACCATGCCGCTGGTACAGCTGGGCATCCCCCTCCCCACTCCATGCCTGTGGACGCAGCTGGAGCAACTCGTTTGCTGACCATCAGCAGCATCCCTATGGGGCAGAGCAGGGTTGGTGAACGCTGGGAGCCAATCCCTGTAGACACGGTCCAGCTATGAGGTCTTGCTCTGTTTTACCCAAGAGAGCATCTCAGCTCGCCCAGACTGGCTCTCATGCTTGAGGAGCTGCTGACTAATGTCCACACCCAGCGTACCATGCTTGTGAAAAAAGACCTGTTCTTTACCTTGCCCTTTATTCAACGAAATGCATCGTGCTCACTGGTAAAATTCTGAGCCCTGTCTGAATTCAAACGCGTTGGTTTTATCTGCTTACTTAGTCTGTTGTTTTCTTATCCATTTGCCATCTTTTCTCCTATCTGGCCATGTGTGTGACAGGGAGGTTTGGCTGAAAGTCATTTAGGCAGCAGCTGTTGAGCGTGTCCGAACCCAGCCCCACAGCATGTCCCCTCCAGCAGCTTTCAGGAGACTCTGCTCCATCCCCACCACAGCACTGTGCAAAACTGGGCACTGGCAGGAGTTGCCCCTCCATCCTGGGCAGTCAGTCACTGGTTTATATCAACATACAATGAGAAGATTAATATATGGAGGAGACATTTTTAAGGGTAAAGTAAGAGCTATTACAGTTGGTGTTGCAGTTCTTTCCCAGCAAAACTCTCCACTGATGAAAGCTGAAGAAGCGGAGTGTAGGACATGACCCTTAGCAGAGGAGACTCTCTAAAAAGTCAGACTTAATTGAAACCCTTGGAAACACTTCATTTTTGAGAAGCGGGCCACATTTTCCTAGCACTGAAAACAAGAGCTACGTAGTGGAAGCTTAGAATCCAGCTCTCAGAAGGACTGTCACACGCAGCATGTACCAGCTGCATTGAATGCCTGGGAACCAGAAGGATGGATTCTTCTACGTGAGCTTCTTCATTCTTCTTCTTCCAGACCACCTGATTGAGATGATACTTGTGCCTTCAACAGCTACAGGTTCTGGACTTGCTACGACTCACACCAAGCGATTCAAACACCGCATGGTTCACAAACAAATATAAAATATTCCATTGGACCAAGGCATTTTTGTTTGGGAAACCAGGCAAAGAAATAAAATGCTTAGGACAGAAAAGCCACTGAAGTGTTTGGGGATAAGAAAGTTACCTAGAGGCAATGAATTCTTCCCTGTGCCCACCAAGATGGGGCCCACCTTGACTGTCCTCCAGCCTTTAACATAATACTGAGGAGTTTAATAAAAATCAACAACCTGCAGTGAAACACCACTGCCCACAAACACCCCAGTGACTTGCACTTTGTACCTACAAGCAGTCGAAAAAGAAACACAAACCAAATGCTTTATGGCAGGACAAACCATGTCCCATATTCTCTGGCTGTGCTTCATTTTATAAATCACCAATGAAGGTGATAAATGTGAGCACTTAAAACAAAATACATGCTCTGCTCAGCGGGGCTGTTCAGCATAACAAAGGTGCCCGAGGGCAGCTAAGCTAAAATAAGGGTATTGCTCTTACTGGCATTTTTGGTGGTCTAGATGAGTGCAGAGCAGCTCATTCCCCAGCCCACTGCTCGGTGTCTGCTTTGCCCTGCGAGATCTCCCCCCACGCTGGCTGGAACAACGGCAGAGAGCACGCGGCCAGGCAGGCGCTGTGAGGCAGCGGCGGGCGCGGGACAGGGCTGTGTAGTTGGCTGGCAAGGCTGGCCACCCAGGCAGCTCCGCAAAGCTCATTGTGAGCAGTTACTGACACTTGTCCTTCTGTTACACCAACTCCCTTCCCAACACCTTCATCTCATTACCTGGGAGGTTTCATTTTACAGGAGAGACAATTATCTGGTTCTGTCAGCTGCTGTTTGATTTCTGTATTCTGTTCTGGCAGGATTTTTCTTGTAACAACGTCTCTGCTAATGGACAGTCCTCCCCGCCGCCTGTCTATAACACCTTTCCTCTTACACCTGCTAGACAAGCTCTGACCCCGCACCACAAACATTACGGAATTAAACCTTAGCTGCAAAGTAAGCAAGCCTTATTATACCCTATTTTACAGCTGGGTAAACCTACATACCGGAGACATCCAAATGACTTTCCACGGTGTTACAGAACAAGTTGGCGAAGGCACAGCGCCTAGAAACATCCAGCTCCCAGCCACTCACCCCAGGCCTCCCTTCGAGAAAACAAATTTATTAAGCGCGTGGTTAGCGTTCAGCTTATGAGCAAGGGGGCATTAAGCCATTCAAAGCTCCTTCCTTCAACATGCCAAATACCTGCTGCCAGCCGGCACTGACAGGATATTAATGTGCCTTCCACCCTCCCCACGGTCAGAAGGCAGCGGTGATTTATCGCTTTGCAACAAAAGGATGTGACATTCGCAGCTTCCGACACAGAAGTGGAGGAAAACAGGATGGGTCGGGGGACATTTGGGGGATGACCCCAAAACTTAAAGGAAAGCTACAGTAAAGCAAGCGAAGTGATAAAAAGTGACAGTGCTGCCAGAAGCAGGACCGAGTGTTCTGCAAAATTCAGATGTCCCTCGCAGGGTTACCAGCCATCCCTGGCCGTGCTTTCCTTTGAAAAGCATCGTTCCCCAAAGATTAGTTAACTGACCTGGTGTAGGCACCAATGGAGTCACCTGCCCAGAGGTGACAATCATGTCCGTGGTGGCCTTAGACGGGTCATCAGCCAGATTGCTGCCTGGGACCACCTGGGAGGCTTCCTTTTCCATACTGCTCCTGAACCAAGACT
>NW_010414131.1:42562-43181 GCF_000710305.1 Buceros rhinoceros silvestris
ATACTGCTCCTGCCACAAGACTATTAAAATCCCAACCTCTTCATGACCAGCCGTTCTGATTACCTGTAAACAGATGCACTTGCCCTTCTTAGCACCCCAGTCATCCTCTTCGTGTCATCACTAGTGTGGCCATCTCACCGTTCCCCCACCAGAGGACAGAGGCTGCAGTTACGTTACAGACGCTGGATTGCCGTTACCAGCAGGGTGAAGCAGCAGGAGCCGCTGGTGAAGAGGGTTTTGTTCAGTAAGAACCAAGGCCAGTTAGTAACTCCGGAGAGAGCTGCATGAAGTGCAAGTGCTGCAAAGGAGGGAGGAGAGAGGTGACATGTGATTTTCAGCGTTTGGGGGGCAGAGCCTGCAGGCTGGTTGGAAAATCAGCCAAGGAACATAGTCTGCAGTGGGAAACTTTAAACTGAGTTTATTCTAAACCCGAGAAACTGAGTCACTGGTGTATTTGGGAACTCCTTGAGGTGGAAAATTGCTCTTCAGCTTAACCTGGAATCTGCCATCAGAGATCACATGTGGAGCCATGCTCTCACATTTCATTTTAGCAATAATTAATAACAATAAATTAATAATTTAATATTAAATTAATAAATTAAATTAAACACTGAGAAGG
>NW_010414132.1:0-1259 GCF_000710305.1 Buceros rhinoceros silvestris
CCCAGCACTGCTTTATCTACCTCTGCCCCTTCCTTGCTACAGATAAAAAAAACTCCTGACACACACACACCTCCTGAGCCCCACGTGTACAAGTTAAGGCACATTCAAGACTCAACTCACTCTACTGCTGCTTCTCAGAAGACCACAGTCCCACCCTCTGGCACCCACAAAACACTGTGATAGTGCCTGTGGCAGCTGCCTACAGCTGCGTGACCAGAGACAGACTGGATGGGCTTTGCCAAAAGGCTCCAGGCAGATCGACAGGTGACCACACCACCATAAAGCTCTGCTGGTCCTAGCTGTATGACTGCTGCACCCCTGGGCTGGGCAGCTCGAGCCTCAACACAGACCTACACAGCAGACAGACACTGCGAGCAGCGGGACCATGAGATGTGAGCAGAGCACAAGCAAGAGCCACTGTCATGGGGAAGACATGGCCAGAAGAGAAGCCCTGCAGTGCCAACAAGGTGCAGATGCTCTGAGGCAGCCCTGGGACAGAGGTGACTGCCACAACCCATGACAGGAAGCTGCCATCAGAACCACAATAAACAGATGCATGAGAATTCCAGCTTTAAGACCAAAGATTGTTACAGATATGGGGATGAAACCCCAGAAGACCCTGTGTAGACACAGCTGTCAAGAGCGGAGCTGTGGGAACCACCCGGCTCACCACCACAAGAAAAAACTGCTCAGAAACATCTGCAATGCAACACATGCCACACAGAGCCACACTTTCAGCTGTCACTGAAAAACAAGAAGGGTCCAACAGGACCTCCAGGGCCAGAATCAGGTTTCTCCCCCATTTCCCTTCTTTTTTGACCCAAACCCAACCGCAGAAAATGGGCTGGGAGACAGGGAGAGGTAACCTCAGGAAGAAAAGCTAACAAGCATCAACTGGGGGCAGAGGAAGAGAACCAGAAATAAGGATAAGGAGGGAAGGCAATAGAAAGAAAAAGACAGAGCAGAGCTAAGAAGAAACAAGGACGGACAGGGAACGAGAATAAGAATGGGGAGAGAAAGGAGAAAGATGGGAGCAAAAGAAGGACAATAGGATAAGGAGAATGATGAGGATGAGGGACAGGACAAGGACAAAGCAGAGAAACACCGGAAAACAGAGATGAAGGAGAAGGAAGACAAACGGGGGAAGACACTTGGGTATAAAAAAAAAAAAAAAGGTTATGAGAAGGAGAAAAAGAAGAATAAAAGAATAACATCTCCCACACCCCCGACTCAACCCAAACCATCACGTACCAGCAGCA
>NW_010414133.1:0-835 GCF_000710305.1 Buceros rhinoceros silvestris
CATCTCCGTCCTGGGGTGGGGTGAGGTGGTCCTGTCTCCCATAAGCCACCTCCCCCAGAGCAGCCAAGTGTCCCCAAAAGGACCCCGCGGAGCAGCCAGGTGTCCCAGTGTCCCACAGAGACCCCGGGGATGACCCAGGTGTCCCCAAAAGGACCCCCTGAAGCACCCGGGTGTCCCCAGAATGACCTCCCGGAGCACCCAAGTGTCCCGAAAAGGACCCCAAGGAGCACCCGGGTGTCCCCAGAATGACCTCCCGGAGCACCCAAGTGTCCCGAAAAGGACCCCAAGGAGCACCCGGGTGTCCCCAGAATGACCTCCCGGAGCACCCAAGTGTCCCGAAAAGGACCCCAAGGAGCACCCGGGTGTCCCCAGAATGACCTCCCGGAGCACCCAAGTGTCCCGAAAAGGACCCCAAGGAGCACCCGGGTGTCCCCAGAATGACCTCCCGGAGCACCCAAGTGTCCCGAAAAGGACCCCAAGGAGCACCCGGGTGTCCCCAGAATGACCTCCCGGAGCACCCAAGTGTCCCGAAAAGGACCCCAAGGAGCACCCGGGTGTCCCCAGAATGACCCCAAGGAGCACCTGGGTGTCCCCAGAAGGACTCCCCGGAGCACCCAGGTGTCCCCAAAAAGACCCCAAGGAGCACTCGGGTGTCCCCAGAATGAGCCCCCGGAGCACCCAGGTGTCCCCAGAATGACCCCATGGAACACCCGGGTGTCCCCAGAATGACCCCATGGAACACCCAGACGTTCCCACATGAACTACATAGAGCACCCAAGTGTCCCCAAAAGGACCCCCAGGAGGACCCAGATGTCCCAAGGAGGACCCCTGGGTT
>NW_010414134.1:0-244 GCF_000710305.1 Buceros rhinoceros silvestris
GATCTCAGCCCTCCTGGGTGTGGGGCGAGGGAGCAAAAGCGTGCGGCCGCCGCGGGGCACCGATACGGGGCTGGAGACTGGCCCCGTGGTGCTGCCCGGCCCGGAGGGGATTTCCGCTCCCTTCGCTTCCAAAGCTTGTTTGCCAGCCGGTGCCGGGATTCGTGGCAATGCTAAGACTGCGCGGGCTGCTCGAAAGCAGCAGGGTGGGATGCGGGCAGCTGCGGGCTGCCCGCTGGAGGAATGC
>NW_010414134.1:448-2103 GCF_000710305.1 Buceros rhinoceros silvestris
GATGTCCAAACCCTTTACGCCGCTGGCTTTTGGGACAGAAGATCGCGCTGGCGCGTCTCGTGTTTCCCTATGGTTTGGGCGTTGCTATAGAGCTCAGAAATACCTCAAGTCTTGGCTCACCTGAAATCAGGGGGATCCTGCCCCGAGTTGTATCCGAGGATCCTGCCCTGCCCTTTCTCCTGGGGCTGGCCTGGATTTGCCGCTGCCACGAGGGAGCCCAGCAGCGCCATGGCCGTGGGACGTGGGGTTGGTGCTGGAATGGCTCTACAGGAATCAGCAGTGCCTGTAACAGGTTTCAGAGTCAGCTTCTCATCCAGTTCCTTCCGTTGTTTATCAAAGTTTATTTAGACCAGCCTGAAAAAGTCAAGCCTTACTAAACCCATCACCTAAAAGCCTCTCACTTTTTCACTGGACGGGGGAACCGATCGGGACCGATGGTGGCCCATGTGATGATCATACGATACTGTGGCTGCAGCTCCTTCCTCTGCTCACCGGTGATGTTGCGTCATGCCTGGACCTGGGCCACGACGGGCTCCCGAGGAGGAACGCTGCTGGAGCTCTGCGTTTGCGGGAAATTTGATGGAAAATCCCCGCATTCATCAGACCCGTGTCCCTGCAGCAGGGGCACAGTGGGTGTCTGCCGGGCATCCCCTTTATCCCTCCTGGTCCCTAATGCTCTCGGCTGAGAGTCTCTCCTGCTACCGTCGTGTTAATGCTCCACGGGAGCTCTGTGAGGGGTCTGTCCTCTGTAGGGTCCGACAGCTTCCTTGGGATTGCTTCAGGAAAACCACAAATCAGGGCTGGGAGAAGGGAAAGGTCAAAGCTTGATGTTTCCCAAGGCTTCTTCTCCAGACCTGATGATCCAGAGGGAAGAGGCTTTTAGCTGGTGAGGGATTCCTCTGCTGTGTAATTCCTTTGCCTTGAGGCAGCGTTGCTTTCCTGGGATGTTTACTGTGGGTGAAAACTGCTCTTGAATACCATTGTGTCTCGCCCACAGCTCCCAGCCTGGTTTCTCCCTGTGCTTTGCAAGCCTCAGAGGTTAGTCAGGGATGCTAGTTAGGGAAGGCAGCCCTCGCCTGCCAAGGGTTCTGCAGGGGGATGAAGTACATGAACTGCCCTTGCTCCGAAGGTGGTGTGGGCTGATAACTTTATCGTGCGTGCACTTGTGCAAGCTCTGCTGAGTCGCTGTTTCATGGAAAGCAATGAAATCCTGCACTGAAGGGGCCTCCCAAACAGCTGATAACGCTGTGATGTTGCTCTGATCACCTTCACAGCCTGGCAGAGTTTGAATGGGGAAGGAGAGACTGGGTTTACTTCCTCGTGGGCACAGTGAGGCACTGGGACAGGTTGCCTAGTCTCAATCCCTAAAGATTTAAGTCCGGAGTGGGCAAAGCCCTGAGAGCTGCTTGTGGCTGGGAGGTAAAAGCCAGGCTTAGCTTCTAGAAAAGTGCTTTATAAACCTGCAAACTCCCCCAGGTGGAGAAAGCAGCGGTGGGAGATGTGGAGCCAGAAGCTGTTGGGGTGTGGATTTGATCCCTCCAAGTCAGGGTTTGGAGTTGCCCCATTCCTGGTCTGGATGCGGCTCGGGGTGGGGGAGTCCGTGCTGCGGTGGCGGTGGCGGTGGCGGTGGCGGGGATTGTCCTCTCCGTGGCCTG
>NW_010414135.1:0-8597 GCF_000710305.1 Buceros rhinoceros silvestris
CTTTTACAATTATAATATAATTTATATAATTCATTTCAGTGTGTCTGTTCAGTGAGATTAGCAACAAAAACTATCCTTAGGAACAGCACCTCAGGCTTCTTCATAATATAGCTCTGAGATTTTAAAAAAGAGTAAGTTCGAATACTCAGCTGCTCAAGTTTCACTGAAGGTTTTCTCTAATATGCTTAAAGTAAAGTAAATAATAGAATAAAGTTTATGCACAAGCAGCCCTAGCTGTGGGGAAGAGATGACACTTCAGAGACACTGTTTAAGAGTGCCCAATAACAGTCTATCTAAAGCATTTCTTTGGCAACCCAAGGGCAGGTTGTCACCTGAGCAAAATTCATCACTAACAGTTAAGACAGATGCAGTCAAATAGAAAAGATTTAGATAAAAGGAGTAGAGAATAAGAGCTTTAGTACTGCTGGGCTTTTGACCTGTGAAATACTTGAAGGCAATAGCATTTGCAAGAAGAAGCCGAGGAGCCTTTCAAGCCACTGGACATGAGAATTAAAGAGGTCGGAGATGTGTAAGGAGATTTAATCTATTTTCCTTTTCCCTTCAGCTTCAAAATACAAGCGCGTAGTATTTTCCTATCTATGTAGGTTTCAATTGTGAGACTAACAGGGTCCCTTCTACGACAGAGTGAGGGAAGGTGATACAGCAGATTTATTGACAGCATATTTTTTTTTCTGTTTTCTCTCATGCTTTACTATCAAGTACCTAGATGTATAACATAAGCATAGCTGGAGCTAGTTATTTTTAGCATGAACCCAGCATTGGACTTTATTACGGGATCCCTAACTGCACGTACAAACAAAAATAACTCCATTTGCTCAAAAGCATGCAGAAACCTCTATAAAACTATAACTGTAAACACAAATGAAACAAAAAATTGTATTTAACAGGTTTTTTCTCAAGAAAACCTATTCTATTTTTCAACCTCTTTGTTTCTGAGGATCTCTCCTATCAGTGTTCCAGTGCTCTCTGTAAATATTCCACAAAACCCCCATACTTCATTCAGGCAGAAAACCAAGGACCTGGCTGGGGGTTTTGTTTGTTTATTTGTTTTAGACAGGCATATAACAATCATTAACGTTAATCAGTTCTACAGCAGTAGTTTCTACAGGTATGGAACATGTGTTACTAAGCACTGGTCGAACATGTAGGAAGACGTTAAGGCCATAGGCCATGTCTGTAGAGAGCCCAGTGCATGATTTTGAGATTATTTGAGTGATATAATGTGGAGCATGATAAAGTGGATACAACATGCCACTATCCACCTGTCCCCACATTTGTGTCTGTATGACAGCAAATCTTCCCTTGGGAGGTAGAAGGTATATGAGACATCTTCAGAGTGAAATATCTTCCAAGGAAAGCACACACAGACACATACACAATCACAGGATATACCCTTTCTTTTTTTTTTTTTTTATTTTCCCTCTAAATAAGAATTGGGCTAATTATTTCTGACTAAGAAAACTGATTTACTGATGGGTATCAGCAGCTTCTTATGGACCTGGACTTCGAATTTAACAAAAACTAAATGTACATACCTGTAAGAAAAATGATAAAAAGAGAGCATAACTGAGAATTCAAGCATTTGGGATTGTTCTCTTATTTCAAGGAAAGTAAAACCTTTTCTGAAATATTAAAGTTCTGATAATCAGAGACAAAAATCAAGTTATATGGAAAACCGCAACATTAAATGCCAGGTATTTTAATATAAATTTTATCTACTTCTCTTTTTTTTTTTAATCTACTTTCACCAAGTCATATCCAATACGTTGGACTTTTTAAGCTCCTTTTATTACTTTTATTGACTAATGCTGTAATTACTCATGTATTTTAGCAAAGAATCAGTTTTGATAAGGTGTTGGACAATTGCCTTTGAAGATATCTATTCTTTCAGCAGTTCCTCTGTAATAACTCTTACCTTGCAATTCACAGAACAGCTCAGTGTCTGCTTCTTGTAACTCATTAACATGAAGGCAACGGGCTGTATGCAGGAATAGGTTTTGACAGGTGCAAATACTGCAACAGACAAAATCCCATTAAACTCAAAAAGAACAACTTTCACTGGCTTTCATTTGCCATATTTCTTAGTGCCTTATCACCTGCCAGATAACGTGTTCTTTTGGTCTTATTCATTTCTGACTTATTATTTGTTGTATTAATTTCTTGTATCCCACACACTGTCTGCTGCATTTTTAGCTGTGTGCAAATTTGTGTTGAAAGTCCCTTTAACGAACTTTAACAGTTTGCTTCAGAACTATCTGCTTGTGTTTTGAAATCAGTTAATGTGGTTTTGATTTGTTCAACTTTTTTACTTCCTATCTCTTCTTAAATATATCTTTCAAATATTGGCCTGAAATGATTTAGTTTGATTTCAGCATAGACGTTCAAAAGTGACCCTTAGAAGCTTGAATAATTTGGGGTGGCCCTGTGCATGGTGTAGAAGGGGTTAGGAATAAATCTCTAGCTTGATGCACGTGCCTTTTAGCCATTGCTCTCGTCTTTCATGAGTGCTGTCTCAAAATCTTGCCATACAACGGGTCGTATAGAGATAATTTTCTGCTGCACTTTTGTAGTCTAATAGCATTTCTGGAAACCCTACACTAGCCACACCAGGTGTTCTGATTCTACACACAAGGCCAAGAAGTTAATATTAAATTAAATATTTAATTTTAAATGCTTTCAGATTCACCCTGTTTATTTCATATTGTACATCCTCAACCTCAGCCCAGAGAAAATTCTATTCTTAGTCTGTTTCTTTCTCTTTGGGTCTGTGAGAATTTTTCAAGTGTCTCTGAACACATTGCTTCCATTCATTTCTTCTTACATTCGGTATTGAGTTCAAAACCTCATTCTCACTGCTGAAAGCCCTACTCTTTTTCTTTGCTTTGTGAAACAGTTTCTTCCTTTTCTTCCTCCAAGCTACCCTTAATTTTTGTTGCTGCAGCCTCCTATTCTCATATTTTCATAGTATTTTCAATGTCTGAAACCGTATTTAATTTTTTGTGTGTGACAGATTTTCATTATCTGATTTTCTCTTTATCAGCAGTCATCAGATATACTAGTTCTCTTTTCTATACATGCAATAAATAGCTTTTGATACATCAAAGAAGATCTACTGTAACATACACAAGTAGTAAACTATAATGGTAATACTGGGTACTGAGTTAATAATTATTTATCTATTTTTCTTTACAAGGGACTCAGTATGCTTTTTCTTTAGGATCACAAAAAATCTTCAATAATTTTATGAAGGACCAACTCTGTTTGCTGCTTCACAGCTACCTGCCATGTATACAGACTGTTAAAAATTACTTTAAAATGTCTTTCCGTTTCCTAAGTAATGAATAATATAAGAACAGTGTTGGGAGCAAACTTACTCCATTCACATATGAAGATGCTCTGAGTCTGTGATTCTTTTTTTTTAAGATTTATATGATCTATAATAGAACGTATTTCCTCTCCATGTAAATGTGGCCCTTATCTCACGTGCACTGTTTCTTTGGGAAAACACATATACGTACAATAAACATCAAGTGATATTGAATTAATCTACTTTGTATCATTTCAAATAATTTTATACATTTACAAGTAATTTTTATTGTAATTGCTAATGAGTTTTGAATTTAAAATAATATGATTGCACATGTTAATAGTTAAAGAACTATGACACAGAGTTACCTTTTTGGTGTATAAAAATTTTCTTACCTTCATGACCAGCTTGAAATAACTTATCCTAAAACATTAGTGTTGCAAGGATTAAGTAATTTCTGTAAATGATCCTGAACATGAAGAACCTCTACTATCATGCAGTAGCTCTTAAAACAGAACAGGCATAAGAAATGCACATCCCACTTCTGTGGCTTTTTTACTTTAACAACGTTTTCATGCATGGATCTCTATTATTTTGTGTTGTGATAACTTTGTTCCTATTGCCTGAAAGTTTTGTGTTTCAACAACAATAATGCTCACAGAAAACAATGATTAGAGTATGTTGCAGTTTAGGTCTTAAATTCATTGACTATCTTGTGCTGTCTTCATCACTTTGCTATGGTTTGGTAGCAAACCAGAAGCAAAGAGCCAGACAACTCTTTTGCCCTCATAGAAGTAACATACTGAAGCCAGGGTGGTGAAAGTTTGTGCTTGTACAATGAAACAAATTATTTTCATGAAAGCATAAAAAAAGGCTTTCTCCCAGTTTCACCCAAACCTTTGCTCCCAGGATACTGAAAAAGCAATGATGACAGGCTAATTGGCAGTGCAAGCCGAGAAAGATCAATAATTCTCTGTTATTGTGGCAGGTAACTGACAGACAATTGCCTTCAGATATTTTACCACAGAAAAATTCTATTGGTCAAATATTTTTCACCAGAAGTGTCATTGAGGACTTGAACTCATCAAAACAAATTTGGAGTTGGGAGAAAATAACATGCAAATTCACACAGAGGAAGTACATTTTCTTAGTTTATTCTCAGGCTGGCAGGCAGAGGCTTAACATGAGCCTTAATCTCTTTTAGCTGAAAGCTCCTGTAGCTTGAAGCTCATCTGCCAGCACTCTGTCAGTCCAGCTATTTCTCATGTCAGTTGGTGATGAACAATTACTGACACATTAATCCTGTATCACTTCCTCACAGACTGACCTTTGGCTGAGTTTCAATAGAACGAGATACAGCAACTACTTTGGATTACCTGGAAAAAAAAATGTTTCGGGAACATAAAACATTAAAAGGAACTCTGACCACTTTGAACATGAATTGCCAAGATCAAAAGAGATAGAAGCATCAACAAATTTTATAGTTTATATTGAAAAGACGGGACTCAGTTCTGAAAATTCAAGAGTCTAATTTTTAAAAAGGCACTTGTAACTAAGAAGGAAGGATCATTCAGAACCAATCATTCCAGGATTTCCTTCTGCAATGACACTGTCATTCAGTTTCATGTTTACAATAGGGTTTCCTTTATTCTTTACTATTTAAAACATATTTCAGTATTAAGAAACCTGCGTGAACCTCAGATAGGAAACACATCTGTACAGCTGGAAAATTGGTTCTTCCACTGAATTTTCAGTTACTCAAATTTTTAGTTTCTTGGAAAGGGGACAATTGAAGATGAATGTAATAAAATTATCATCTAAAATTTGTTATGAGTGTGACAACTTTTTTTATTTTTCACTTGATTAAAGTGATAACAAATTAATTCAGATTAATGTTATCCTGGTTATTAAAATGAGATTTGAATAATTGTAGTGTAAAATATATTTTATAAAGTAATAGTGCAATATACTGCTGTGACCTTTTTAATATTCTGAAATATGATTGGTGTTCTATTCCTCTCCTTCCAGTGAGGAACACTTAATATACGTAACTGGGTATAAGATCAGTCAAGAGAATTAACAGCTTTAGCAATACAATTCTAAGCCCCTATTATGGCCTGAAGATAAATACGAAGGAAAAAGAAAAGTAAAACTATATTTTCAAGAAGAAAATACAAATAAAAATATATTCTGAAGTATTTTGATATATGTATAAGAAGGAGGCATTTATCGGTCTTTTTCCCTCTCCATTGTTATTACTCAGTTGCCATCAAGTTTGATTTATAGCTGGCTTGAATTTTACCGTTGCACAATGTTCAGGATTGATTGCTTATGCTGAACAACCAAATTATCAGCTTTAAAGTTTAAGACTTGATTTTCAGTAGCTGTAAACCTAACAGTATCAAATCAGCTACATATAATGACTGTTATATCTGATCCAGTCAATGTTTAAACTGCAAGTGCCCGCTGAGAGGTCTGTCACTGTATAGATTTTGATTTACCACCAGTGTTTGCTATGGCTACAGATACTTTCTTTTCTGCTGAATATTTTGTCCCATCTTTAAGAACTTTTTGATAGCAAAGGGAAATATCACATAAAAATCATTTAGCCAAGCATGTTCAAAAACTTTATAAATAAGGGGCATAGCCATAGGGTCTGTTTTCAAAATAAAAAGATAATGCCTTTGGTTTAAAAAAGTTATATTCTCCAATGGCCGGCATCTGAGGAGGTGTCCGACTATTCTGCCTTTGATCCCAGTCTGAGCGTTCCTGAATCCAGTTCCAGAATCCTGCACCTTAAACTAATTTTCATCTGCCTCTGTGTCCAGTCTAAGACTTCTCCAGCATCAGTGCTGATGGTGACTAGTTGCCATGGGGGGTGTGGGGATGGTTTCGATATTGGTTTTGTACTTTTGTATATATTTCATTTATTGTTATTATTTTCATTAAAGCTGTTTTAGTTTTCTTTTCTATTCCATAAGTCTCTGCCTTAACCCCTTTCTCTTCCTCTTTGGAAAGGGAGAGGGCTTGGTGAAAAGCGTCTGTAATTTGTCTAGTGGTCAGCACAGCCCTTGCTCTTGACATTCTGCTTCTTGGCATTTGGGTGATATTATAGAACAAGTTATAGTATTATAAGAATGTTACAGTGTTAAAATGTTCCAATAGGTTGATTTTAAAAAATTAGCAACAAACTGGAAGAGCTTTCAAGACTTTGACTTTAGTTGTGATGTGCATAGTTATTCCACTTGGAAAACATGACTAATATACTTGAGACTGCTACTATACCTAAAGTTGAGTATCTCAGGGATAAGTAGACATACGTAGATGAAAATTTTGTTTTCTTTTATACGAACCAGAACTAACAAGTTGATCTTGAACCTGAAATTTAAGTAAAAAAAAAAAAAAACAAACTTTGGATTGCACTAGTGAGAAAAAGAATTTTCTATTATGAAAAAAAGTCATTGTCCTCGTTCAGACAGCCAGTGGCATATTCCTCCTGTGATGTCAGCATATCTCATTGGTTCTGGAGTCTTGGCATGCCCCAGTTCTTCCACTGACAAACACGGGCAATGCCGTCAAAGGCTGCTGTGTGATCCTATGCTGATGCCACTGCTGCTACTACTGCTGCTGCTGCTCTGCCCTGCCACTGCCTGCCCTTTTCCACCTCTCTGGCCACGTGACTGCTCCTCCGTGAGGGTTACAGCTTCATAGCTTGTTATTGCTTCCTTCACTGCAGTTCAGTTATCTAAGACCACACCCACGACCACCCACCCCCTACCACCTCGCCAGTTTTTTTGCACTAGTTCTTTCCCCCTGCACGACAATTTTTGTCCCCTAATGCCCACAGGAGGTCTGAGCTCCCAGATTCTGTATCAACTTAATCTGTTATGGTTTTGTATATAAACATCTTTCTATTATTATTGTTTTACTTTCCGAACTCAGCAAAGGCCTGACAACTTTTTTTTCTTATCCCTCTCTTAAGTCCTCCTGGGAAAGGGAAGAGGCTAATTAAGGAGAATCTGTCCTGTGACTGGCCAGCCTTAGGCAACCTGTGACAGTCACATATATAATTCTTGAAAAATTAAATCATTTGAAATTGTATTTTGAACATTTTTCTAGTCTAATGACCCACTGACTGTATTTTTTTTTAATCGGTGGGTTTTATCTAAACAAATATACCAGTAAATAATGATGAGAATTTTGGACAAAATCTATGAAGACATAGATCCCAACATCTGAAGAAAGAGCTTGAGTACTTGAAAGAGAATTGAAATTAAACTGAGGCACGCAGTCTTGCAAGCTGCCATATCATGTTCTTACAGCCACTAAATAACACTGCAATTATCTGGATTTATTTTCCTGTCTGATACAGAACACTTCGGGGTCCCTAAAGTCTTATTTTTTCACGTACCAAGACCAGGCTCAATATGAGCCAGGCGTACTTTTTGCATAGATACCATGGTCTGGACTGGAGGTTCCAGGAGCCCCCAACTAGAGCACAGATCTAGGTGGTGCACAGATCTGTGCTAGAGCACAGATGACACACCACACATATGCAGGCAGAAGGGACAGCTGTACAACAGTACCAAATTTCCACACAAGGTCACATGCCTAGACTAATTGTCCGGAAAGTGGAAAACCAAGATATTAAGACTGAGTTTCACCACTTGTCTCATAGGTACAAACAACTAGAGACAGTCTGAGACCGTAATTTCTCTAGGAAAGAAATCTGCATCTTAAAAGAGGGCAAGTTTCTCTGTGCTACACACTTACAGCCTAAACCTCTAATCCAAATCGCAATTTGCGACTTTGGTGGCTGAATGCCTGAAATGAAACACTGCAATACATAATTTCCAGGAAATGAAAATGTGTCTTGGAGCTAGGCCTGATGTGCTTCCATGCCAAATTCAACAGAGGCTCATGGGGCCAATCATAGGCAGTAGACCATGCAAGTCAGCAAGGCAGCAAGTGCTAAAACAGGGTTTATTTGTTGCTAGGGACTGGAGATCTACCTAAACAGGCAACAGGTACTTGTGTAGGACTCTACTCACAGCCCCAAACGTAGTTGAGTGCTTAACACCAGCCTGGGGGGACGTTTCAGATCACCCAAGCTGCCAACCATGAATTAGTTCTGAAAATTAGGCACATAGAATAGACGTTTCCTATTAAAGCTATAGAAGCAATATACAATGATGATCCAGTAGGTAGGACCTTGATTTGAAATTGGGGAAATCAATTTTCAGATCATCATGCTGACTTTGAGCAGGAA
>NW_010414135.1:8735-12119 GCF_000710305.1 Buceros rhinoceros silvestris
AAGAAGAGAATTCCAGGCATGTCAATTTTGGGATCCCAGGGTGAGACACTGCTAATGTATTGGTACTGCTTTACTCAGACGATTAATTAAGTTTCAATTGATTGAGTTACTACTGACCTCTCAACTCTCAATAGTCAATCTGCAGACTATTCTCTCTCTCTCCTCTGCCCTCCTACACTTCTATAAAAAAAAAAAAAAAAATTTCTCCCAAAAGTGAGAACTTCAACACAAGAATCTTAGCTGGATGTATTGCCTGGCCTAATCATTTTGTATCCATCTGAGAAAGAAATAACACCAGTATGTCTGCAATGATGGGCGTGTAGAAAATCCCCTGTGCAATCATCATTTGTCAGAAGATATAGAGGAATGTATAGTTCCATGCCCACTTCTGAACATCCGAAAGATGTAATGGGTTAGGATGAGCTACTTCTTGTTCCTCAGTAGAGAAAACTTCGCCATACTTGCAATGATATTGAAAGCCGCTCTGACAAAATGGTAGCTGTAAAAAAGATTCACTAGTGACCATGATATACTACTGCAGTGGGGTGTTTATGCTGTTTTCAGATGCAAGTTATTTTCCATTATTTTGTGACATTTTCAGTCACACCTTGTGTAAATATACTAACATGGGTGACTGGTAGTTTGATTAGCCCTCTTCCTCCCACTCCACTGCAAGCTGTAGATAAATCTCAGTCAAAGAAAGAGAGGAAAGATGAGCAGTAAGTCTTGAGGAAGCTACAAGAGCTCAAATTTAAACTAAAAGATCAATTACAAACATAAATCTAACTGTCTGATTTAACTTATTTTGTGATGTCATAACAATCTCCATGACTCCTGTGGGTAAACATCACCAATGTAGAATACTTTTGTTCAGAACCAGATACAAAGAGGGATAGAGTGAGGAGAGAAAATAGTTTTTTGATCCACATCTCTGAAAGGATGATTTATTATTCTCAGAATAAATTGTTCTTTATACATCCTCCTCAAGGAGGATGCAGTTATATATTGCCTATAATTTCAAATTTCTCGAGAAATAAGCAGACTTTAAATTTGACATTTGGGAGTTCTAGAATTAAAAATGAAGATGCTTTGCTGAAATATCCCATGACTTTAACTCTTTTGGTTCATTACTTTTAATCTAACTAATTATTACTCTAAGCAAAGAGGAGAAAATTGTAAGCCCTTATTATTTTTCTGTTCTAACTCAAAGTTATATCTTTTTAGTATGAAAGAACATACAAGTTGAAACGTTTTAGAATACTGCTTTTATTTTCAAATGTTTATCATTTGGACTACTGTAATAATTTAATCATGCGAAGCTGCAAGCTGTGAAATGGTAAAAGAATCAGAATAACTGAATATGAATAAGAGTGAAAAATATATATTATCTTCATATGATTGAGTATAACTCATCTAAACAGAGCGTATTTTCAATTTCACACCATTTATTAGGTCAGACACTCACCCATCATAAACATCTCAAAAGCATTTTGATCCCTCTATCTGAACCACCACCTGCTTCCTCACATGAAAAAAACATTGTACAGTGCCATAAGAATGTGGGGCCAGAATTTGAGCTATCTTATACATTGGTGACCAGCTACTCACCCAATAGTGGCTTTGCCTTCAAGAGGATCTATCTGGTAAGTAGTTGACAAAGGTCTCTATTATGGCAATTATGCAAATTTACTATTCCCTTTGTATTGATAATTCAGTGGTACAGAATTTTGCACTTTACAGAACAAAATATTAATGTTTATGCTATAAAGAAGATGTTCAGAGGCAGGACTTCCTCCCACAGCAAAATCCCCACCATTTTTGGCATTCATCTTTGAACTGGCTTAGGCATAATAACATGGTGGTTATGCAAAGTATTACATGGGCTTGACATATTTCTGTGTCGAAATAATGCCATGGTGTCTAGTGTGCAAAATGAATTGTGCATTTTGGGGACTTAAATCTGCATGATCCATTTCCCAGTGAACAGAGCCCTCAGTTCTTAACCCAGATATATGGCTTTCTGTGTAACTTCCCGAACACAACAACCTTTTTGCTCAGAATGTGTAATAACCAGTATTCCACAACTTGATGACAAGCATTCATTTTGTTATGCAATTTAACTTCAGTGAAACACCAGTCAATTTCATATATCTATGAATAGGATACTCAGAGAAACAGAAGCTTTGTGAAAAGATATTACTGTATCTCATGGGCCAGCATAGTTGATGAGAAGTTAAGCACGTTCGTTTAATATACCTCTGACACATCAAAGAATTTCCTATAAAATGTTTTTGGGAGTTAAAGTTCTTTCCAATTTTTTTTTTTTTTTTTTAATCTCAAAATAGTCTTGGTAGAGCTCACTGGTTGGAAAGTCTGCAGAGCTCCCTTCAGAATTTTGGTTTTCAGGAAACACTGTGGGTTGATTCTGGTAGGCAGCTAAGCACAACACAGCTACTCACTCACTTCCCCACCATCAGCCCCAGTGGGACATGGGAAGAGGAAATGAAGAGTAAAAGAAAGAAAACTGATCAGTCAAGATAAAAAAAGTTTAATAAACAAAGGAGAAGTGAAAGAAGAAAGAAAACAAAACAAGTGATGCAAAGGCTATCACGCAACACCTCCCACAGGGAGACTGATGTTCAGTCAGCTCCTGAGCAGAAGGCGGCTAACCCACCTAAACACCCATCCTCTCAGTTTTATTGACTCACCATGGCACGGGATGTTTCTTTGGTCGGTGGGTGTCAGCTGTCCCAGCAATCTCACCTCCCAACTTCTCACCCATCTCCAGCCCGCTCACAGAGTGGTAGAGAGAATCAGAGAAAGCCTTGATGCTGTGCAAGCACTTCTCAGCAGCATCCAAAAGTGGTGATGGTGTTATGAACAGCGTTTTGGTCAAAGATCTAAAACACAGCACCATAGGGGCTGCTGTGAAGAAAGTCAACTCCGTCTGAGCCATACCCAGCCCGCTACATAGTGCTACAAATACTAAAACAAAATCAGGGCAAACATAGCTTTCAAGCAAAGGTTTAGCAATCTTACTATAGGAAATTCTCAGTGCAAGTGTTCCGACAGTCTGCTAGTGACTCCAGGAGTCAGCACAAAGAGTTATGGTGTTTAGACAACAGCTCAGGAAAACTGCCTCTATTTGGACTGTGCAAAGGGAACATATGTAAGTGCTCTTCTGACTTGATTCTTGTGTAGTCATGAGGCATGACCATCCTTTTGTGTGGTATACCATCCTAATAATACCCCTCCTTGCAATTATTTTATATGTTATTTAAAAATTTATACACACTGGGAATTTATTCCATGTACTATGTGCTATACATGAGATCTATAAATATTCATTCATTCATGGCTCGGCTTCACGGACAAAGATTTGGG
>NW_010414136.1:0-246 GCF_000710305.1 Buceros rhinoceros silvestris
GGCACCGGGGAGAGCCGTCACTCCCCGCCTCAGCGCCTGGGAAGCAGCAAACCCACCCCAGGGGCAGGGCCCGCCGCAGGGCCGCACACCGGCGGGGCGGAAAAACGAGGGGAGCCTTTTCTTGACGTTTTTTTGGGGGAACCAACCCACGTGCACCCCAGAGGTGTTTTTGAGTGTGCTGGTTCGGTGCTCCTCGAAACAGGGCTGTGGCTCCTGGGTGAAGAGAGAGCAGGGATTTCAGGGGGG
>NW_010414136.1:559-789 GCF_000710305.1 Buceros rhinoceros silvestris
GAAGAGTCATGCCCTGTGTCAGTTTGCCGTGGCCACGCGTGAAGTGCTGGAGTGTGTCCCATGGCTGTGCCCAGGGTCCCCAAGCAGCCGCCCAAGGGTCCGGCTGGCCTGGACGTGGAGGGGAGGTTATGCTCAGCCGGGACACTCCTGCGGAGGCTGATGGGAGGTTTCTACAAACAGGGAATTGCATCGTGATAGTCCAGACCGGGAGCTGCCCTGAGCTGTACCCT
>NW_010414137.1:0-230 GCF_000710305.1 Buceros rhinoceros silvestris
GAGTCAGCCGGTGACTCAGAGGAAGGCGGCTGCGCCCCGCGCTGCGCCAGCCGCCTGGGCCCACCGCTCCCACCACCTCCCTGCAGGTGCCCGGGCCCATCCCCCTGCTCCTCTGCCTGCTTCTCAAGAGCACCGTTTTCTAACATTTCTTCATTTTTACAACCCTTTCAGCACAGCACGCAGAGGAGGAGCCGCGTGAAGCCTCACGAGCTGCTGAAGCGGCTGGGGAA
>NW_010414137.1:422-2055 GCF_000710305.1 Buceros rhinoceros silvestris
AGGAGAAGGAAGCAGAAGTCTCAGGCAGAGAGATGCTGCTCCCACAGCCCTGGATCTGTAACAGTCTGCAGGCTCACAGCTTCTTGCAGGTTTTTTTTCCTAGAGGCAGTTTTAGTTAACTCTGATGAACCCAAGAGCCAGAGCTGTTGCTCTAGAAACCATTTTGAAGGAGATAATTTTAAATGGTTTAGCACTGAACCTTCAGTACCCCTGAAACACACACTTCAGCAACCATCTCCATAGGGAACACACCCAGTGCGGTGCTGGGAGAGCTCGCTCAGGTCAGGGTAGATCTGCATCCCCCGACACTGCACTAAGGAACACGAGTCGCTGCAGGACGAGGACTCACACTGGTGTTTAAACATTTAAAGAGGGGAAAATACACCCCGCTGCAGGAAGCCCAACCGCGTTACGTAAATCAGCTAAGGTCAGCTCCGCACTGGGCACGGCCAGCGCCGAAGCTGCAATAACCCCACTGCTCCCAGGAGCTGAAGGCAAAGCGGAGGAACAGAACAGGACAAAGCATCCTCCCCCTCCTCCGGGGATGGGGCAAGTGGCCCTTCTGCCCGGGCCATGGGGTGGATGAGCTCCACCCTTTGTTCGAGACAAAAGCCCGTTGTCCCCCAGCAGCCTGCGAGCCACCATGCTGCAGCAGCCACCATGCTGCAGCGTGAGCTGCCGGACGTGCTTCGGTAGGCGAGCGCTGCTGAGCACAGGTTCAGGGCCACCCCTCCAGCCCCATGTGACGTGGCAACTCCTGCGAACCTCCAAACATGCCTCTATCTGCTCAGCAAAAGTCGGCCTTGAGCTTGACCAAGGGCTTGAAACGCCCCACGGTTGCAATGGGGTGGTGCAAGAGGGGAGCAAGGGGCCAGTCCGTCTTCTCCCATCTCAAGCACCTGATTCCTGGAGTAAAACATCTCTGAGAAGGTAAACAGGCGCCTACGAAGTGTCAGTGTGTCTCTGCTGCTTCCCCTCCCCAGTGCCCAAGTCACTTCCTAGCCACCAAACAGGTCACTGGAGACTCGCCTACACCTTCCCGGTGCTTGTTGAGCCTGGTTTGTCAGCAAACATGTCTCTGAGCGCACTGACCTCCCGGAGCTGGGCTGTGTGGCCCCTCGGCTCGGCCCTGCCGCCTGCACGCCCGCTTCCCCAGGAAGGATGAGCTCTGAAGAGGAAGAGGAAGGTGAAGATAAGAGAGTCACACGGCTGCTGAAAGTAGAGGCGAGGGGCAGGGGTGTCTTCCTGCCCTGCACCCTGCGGCAGCCACGGCCTCTCTACCAGCACCGCTCCGCCATCCCTACCCCGCTGCTCGCTGATTAATTTGGTTTCCTTCTCGCTGCCGCCGGCAGAAACGTTTCTAACATCTCCAGAGCCAGCGAGAGGCCAGAGCCCTCTGAAACGCAGAAAACCGCTGCTGGGGGACGAGGAAAGGGAGCTGCTGGAGCCCTACTGTGACGAGGGTCAGACAGCCCCCAAGTGAGTTTGGGTTTAAATTTTCTCAACCGAGCCTTGAAGGTGGCAGAAACTCCCCTGGCAAAAGGCAGGAGCTGTGGCTGATGGCCTTCGCTCGCCCTGGCCAGCCTCCCTCCACAGACAGCCGATAGATCACCGATCTGAGGGAACTCCAGCA
>NW_010414137.1:2096-8546 GCF_000710305.1 Buceros rhinoceros silvestris
CCGCCCGCCCCCCCCCCCCCCACCGGCCAGCCGATAGATCACCGATCTGAGGGAACTACAGCACCAAAGCACTGCCCACCCCGCGGGCTGGAGAGCCACAGGAGACCCCCGTGATCTGGTCCCCGACAGCTGGCACCACCCTTTCTCCACAACCACAAACCCCAATTAATTCATCCCACGATGCACTCGCCCATCTGCACCGCCACGGAAGCACACCTGACGCTTCATCCCTTCCGTGCAAGCTGTTGCTGAACAAAATTCATTTACATTTCTAAACTTTCTCTCTGGGCAGCAACTTCAGCACTGTGAAAACTACTGCTTGGCACACAGAAACCTGCAGAAGCGCCGGGCCAGCCCCAGGACATGGCACGGAGCGCCCTCGCCTGCAGAACAGTCCCCACGGTTACACTTGTGACCTTTTACAACCCACCTCATCACGTTCTGAACCGGGGAGAGCTGCCACATCCCGCGTTAGGCGCTCACCAGACAGTAACAGCAAAAACATCTTTTTTACCATTTTTAAGCATGTTCCCAACTTTCAGTCCACTACAGCTTTGCAACAGCTCTTCCCACTTTATTTACCATCAAACAGCCCGTCCAGTGTCTCTGTAGCTATAGGGAGCCTCAGTGGGCAAAAGCCACGTGTACCAGCCACACAAGATGTGACCTGACCATGATACAGCCAGGCTGAAATAACCCTGGCAGCACTGATGCTGCCCAGAACCCAACCGTGGACTGAGGACGTGCTGCTGGGTCACACTGCAGCCACTGTTGCAGCCTTGGCAGTCCCCGTAACTGGGGTAAACAGGTCACCTCGTGGTCCTGAGGACCACCCGCACCAGGCCCTGTGTGAACTCCGTTAGGAACGGAGGAGAACGCCCACCGGCAGGAGGAAGAGGTGCCTCCTCACACAGCCACCAGTTAAATGGGTAACCAAGAACATGAGGGTTTTAATACCCTCAGCTCCAGACATGCCTGTGTGTATTGCAGCAGCGATCCTCTTGTCCTCACGCCACTTCTTTCCAGTCAAAACCACGGGAAATTGGACACAACGCCTTGGCAGAGACTGCCTGTGCGTTGGGTACCGCGTGCTCCCTGTCACCCGTGTGGGGAGCGTGGAATACGGCAGTTCCGTACCTGTATCCGAGTCTTTTTGATCTCCATTTGTTCCAACAGTGAAAGGCAACTTCCGTTTGGTCGCTCGCTCTTTCACCTCTTTGCCGCCATCGCTCCGGTCCAACTTTGGAGTCTTGGTTAGAGAAACTTTATCTTTATCCTAGAAAGAAAAGAGACCAGATTAACGAGAGCTGTCCCCAGACTGTGCCCACCCGACCCCGCAACGTCCTGCATCAGCCTCATGCACCGCTTGTCCTCTCCTTTCTCCTGTGGGTTTCTAGCATCTCCTCCGAGAGGAGCCTCCCGAGCTAAAACATCACTGGAGAAGAGCAAGGCCAACCAAGGCTGCTGCATAGTGCCAAACCCGTGACCGATTCTCGTCAAACTGGAGCCAGCGCCTTGTGTGTGGCTGAGGAAGCGCCTGGTGGCGAGCACGGGGGGAAGGCAGGCTGGGGTGGGGGAGTCCAAGGATTTCCCCACACCCCCGTCATTTGGGAAGGGTTTTCCGATGCCGAGCAGAAGTGGGATGCACAACGAGCAGCACTAAAGCCTTTGGTTCGATGTGGAGAGAGCTGAGGGCTTCTCCCTGGGGCCTGCCGTGTTCCCAGCACAGACGCACGCTCCACTCCAGAGCAAGCTCCATCTGCTCCCAGCTCTCCCCACCTCCGTGGCAGGGCGGAGGGTCCAGCAGCACCAGCATCCAGCAGTGGAGCAGCACTTCCAGCAGCCCCAGCCCAGCTCACCCTCCCCCAGAACTGTGGCGTGGGGTTGGTCATCTCTAGGTCCAAACTGTGTGCAAATACCAGCTGAGGCGCTCCCAGTTTCAGTGTCCCTCTCCATGCAGGTTTCTACTGGGATTTGAAGAGAAGTTCCCTCAAGAACAACCTGACCGATGCTGCCGAAGAGCAGGGGAAGCGACGCAGCTGCTGGTTGAGCACTCCCTGCCTTCCCACAGCAGGTTTGCACCAGCCTCAGCTATTTGGGTTTGGATTTTGAAGTGCAGTGAGTGGAGCGGGTGGTGCTGGGGACTGCTTGGTACGAGCAGTGGGGAGGAACTTCAGCATCCTGAGTATCGAGACAGGCAAGATTTCCCCCGTGAGTGGTGAGGGCTGGTACACTACTCAGACTTCAGGAGTGAGGGAGGCCGAGAACACACAGGCTGGAGTCATGCGCCGGTGGTTTTGTATCTGAGACACAGAATTATTTTAAGCAAGCGCTTCTGGCTTGAACACGGTGCCGCTGCTCTGAAAACAAGGCCAGAACGAGCAGCGCCGTGATAGAACTGATTACAACAACCTCACAAAACCTAAACCCTAAGCTTTAGATATAAAATTAGATTAAATAAAAGAACCTCGATGCATGAAATCACGCCAGACCATGGCTGGAATCGCAGGCGAGCGAAGCCAACAGCAGTTCCCTTGTTTAGAGAAGCACGGTCACGCTGTCTGCATCGGAGCCGGGGCTGGCAGGTGGCCCCGGTGCCAGCAGTCACAAGACGGCAGCGTCACTGTGTACACTGCTCCTTCCTCTTCCCCAGGCGCTGTCTGGCATCCTGGCTCCACCCGCCCATCAGAGAGACCCGTCACTCAGATGCACGGGTTCTGCTCGCACAGCCCCTTTGCAACGGGCAGGGCGACAGCGCGTCCAACGCTTGGCCTCTCTGACCCTGGAGGACTGAAAAAATGGGTTGGGGAATCCCTTTTTTGGTAAAGGGAGCTAAACAAACCTCCCTGACGGAGGCTGGAGGGAGCCGAAGCACACTTGGAGCCCTCAGCAGGGCGGACCCGTGCCAGAGCGGCCACTAACGGCCCTTCCTCAGCACAGGAGTCAGGGACAAAGCCACAACAGCCACAACCAACACGCCAGCGTTCCTTCAGACACCCCAGATTGAAATGCTTTTTGTCTTATTTTTTGTGACACAAATAAAAAGTCTGCAATAACAAATGATGCCACTTCTAATGCCAGCAGCTGCTGTGACCAGCTCCGAGGTGTGAGCAAGGCCAGGGACACCGGTCATCTCCCAGGGCAAACAGACTGGTTGGTCCATCCTTTCCCTCGCCGGTGAACAGCAATGCCACGGTCAAACCCCCAACTCCGCCTCACTCAAACCCCAACCCTGCGTGGGTGCTGGGTATGCCAGCCCCCGAGAGTGGCATTCCTCGGTGAGAGAGACACTTGGGGAAGTCCCCGAGGTGGATCAGTCACAGCTGATACTTAGGAAACGCCTCTTGCCTGCATCAGCCACTGTGTTCACTGTCTGTACTGCCATGTCCTCGCCGGGACCCTTTGAGCAGGCTGTTCCAGCCAGAATTTCAGTGCTGGAGCACCCCGCCGTGGGATCTCCTATGCTCCTAGCACTTCTTCCAGACACCAATTTCATGTGGAGAGCTCCAGCAACAACAAAAAACCCCATTTTTTCATGGTTTGTTACCTTACAGAACACATTTCAGCTGGTGCAAACCCATCATGTCACATTCTCCGCTGCTCACAAAGCATCCCCTCTCAGTCAGCCCAGCTCCGGGCACCCACTGGTGACGCTGCTGCTGCTGCACCCCACTCAAAATGACGACTAGTGACTGCTTCTTTAGAACATCCTCTGAAATTCCCTCCAGCTGCGGATTTGGCTGCTGGGGTGTGAAAGCCTGAACCTGCCAGCACAGGGGACTGCGGTGCCACTGCCGCGTCGATGCCTGTACGGGGTCTCTGCACGCGCAGGAGCAGGAAAAAGTGGAGGACAGGTGACAATGTGACTTCTTTCAGAAAGTCACTGCAACGCTGTTGGAAGCTCACAGACCCGGAAAGGCTGGTGAGGCCAGAGCGGAGCTGGCGGTGCCCAGTGCGGGGCACGCTCGGGCAGCACTCCATTTGCATTCGCCCCAGTGCTGGGAGCTGCTGATCCAGTAAGTTCAGCAAAATTAAATACCACGGAACGAAGGAGGTGGTGGCAGTCCCGGCACTGCTTTGAAGATTAATTTGCACAGGAGCACAACGATAACCTTTTATACTAATTGGAGCAAGGAAGAGGCAAACTTTGTCCCCCCCCACCCTGGAAAGCAGCAACCTGCTGAGGACGCCTGTGGGGAAACAACCGCAGCGAAATCAAGGCAGCTCGGAGGGTCCTGGTCCTGAAAGCAACATGCGTTTTCCTTTCCTTATTTTACGCTTTACTTCTCTGATCATTTCCAACGCTGTAATGAAGAACAGCGTCCTTGGAGCTGTTCTCGTTTTTAGGTCTCCTCATGTTTAAAGTCAGCGGAGACTCGTCTGAATCGGGTTTCACAAAAGGAACAAATCCAAATTAATTCACGCTGCAGAGGAATTTGTATGAACATCTCTGTGTAAGATAGGCTGGGGCACTTGAAGGCCGGGACAATTCTGGCCAAGGTAAGAGGAGTTTGGGGAATGGGGATGCTGCCGAGAGTGCAGCCACAGAACCCAGCTCCCCTTTGGGGGTGTTGATAAAAGCTGCTTTGCGAAAGGGAGACTGTGACTTCAGGAAAATCCCCTACTAACAGGTTATGCTCCTGGTGAGATTCACTACATGAGTAACCGAACCCGCTGTGAGTTACTTTGCCAGTTAGAAGATGCCTCACAAGCTGCCATCAGCCGTCATGGCTTGGAGCACAGCCCCACCGGGAACCAGCCCTGGCAGCTGCCTGCCACGAGGCGCGACAAGCCACCGTGCAGCCCATGGGCTGGAAGTGCTGAGCAGCGTCTGGGCGGCGTCTCTTCACCACAGAGGTCTCTCATGGGCAAGAGAGACCCTGATGAGGAGGCACACACAAATAAAAGCCACTTTCCACCCTCAGGCAGAGGCTGAACCACGCCAACCCTGAGCTGCAGGCTCTGCTGGCCGCTGAGAGCTGCGCCGGAGCTCTGCTGCCTTTGCCAGCGGCGTCCAAACCTGACTCACGTCCCAGGCGCTTGTGCAGAGACTTGCATTACCAGCCATGGAAATCCCCACGGCTCTTTGTTCTCCAAAACAAGCTGCGAGTACTTCAGGTTGCCATGCTAGTAAGAAGTAAGCAGCAGTGACCAAAACGAGCACCAGCAGCCTGGGAGGAGAAGCCCAGGCACAAATTCACCCAGAGCTGCTGGAAACCAAACCCCCTGAAAAGTGGGTCCCTTCTAAAAACCAGGGTGGCACACATAGGCACAAAGGTTCAGAAAGTCTGATTTTGTGTCATCATCAACCAAACACCTGAAGAATGGAGACGACCAGAACTGCTGCCCCGCAGCGAGGGGTTGCTGCTCATCTGCACCGAGCTGTTGGCTCTTCAGCACTTCTGTGCCCCAGCACTCCGGCCCATTTCAGGCAGCCTGGACCTTGTCGTACGGCGCAGGACAGCCCAAACAGCTCAGCAGGTTTTGGGAAGAAGTGAGAAAAGAGGCCTGTGTGCCCTTTTCTGAATGGAGAGAAGAGGGAGGAGAAAAAGCAAAAGCTTTTCTTAACCTCTGCTAGCTCCTACCAGCCCAGGCCGGGGGTCAAGCGCCATTCTGCTCAGCGTTTAGTTCAACCACTGCAGCGAAAATGCGATTTAGACCGTGGAAGCTTTTCCCCATAAAGAGACAAATCCTGTGCCGCAGCCTCCGAGCCCACGGCGCCGCCACGCAGCAAGCGGTCCCGGGCACATCAGGAAATGGTTTCAACAACCAATGTAATTCTTGCTGTGGTGCTCTGCTCAGTCTAAGCCATGAGTAATCTGCTGCTGGTGTGAGGATCCGTGGATCTGCACCAGAAAGGAGAATTACTCATATACGGATGCGGATTTTCACAAAACCCTTTGGACGGAGCTGTACCAGGAGCCTCCGGGGCCGCCGAGCACCCGCCCCAGGCAGGCTGTGCAGCCATATAAGGCTGGCAGGGCCCCACCGCCCGCCCCGGCACAAACCACTCAAAGCATATGAAGCACCTAATGCTACCAGCCACGGAGACCAACGAGACACGGTCCTGAAACCACTTTCCTCATGGCTGCACCAGCACAGGCAACGTCTTTCTAGTCAATGGGTCCCTCCCACGGAAGGGCACGGGGAGCGAGGAGGAGTTCTCGCTTAAGATGAGCTTTGAACCGGAAGGCAGCAGCTCAGGGACTCTTCCACAAGGCAGGAGCCTGCTGCAGACAGGGCGCCTCTCGGAGAGCTCGCTGTACCGTGCTCAAGCTCAGAACTACCGTTTCCTGCAGCACTCAGCCCCCGGAGACCAGCAAGCGTCCTGCACCTCCCGTGTCAGAGCTCAGAGCCCACACACACAAAGCCTGCCTCACATCAAAACAGCTGTTGACACCAAGGTCGTAGTGAGAGGAACGCTCCGGAGCGGCAGGGCAGCTCACGGTG
>NW_010414137.1:8716-10570 GCF_000710305.1 Buceros rhinoceros silvestris
GCTGCTCTGCCTGTCCCACCCAGCATGTGCCAGGTCGCCGGTTTGGGCCTCTAGCAGTGTTGACAAAGGGAAGACAGATGAAAAGCAGCGGCTCGCCTGACAGGCAGGTACAACAGCGTCTGGAAGGAGGAGGCCTGATGCCCGGGTGCTTTCACCCTGAGTCACGCTCCAGAGCACAAAGGACAACAGGGCGACGTGCTGCTCCACGTCCTTGGGCCCCTTGGGCTGGTTCTCAGCTCAGGCCCCCAGGACAAGGGCCTGCAACTTTCTTCTCTGCTGAGAAGACCACAATTACGTGAGCAGAAAGGCTCCTCCCCAGCCTTACCCCACGCCGCAGGGCTGCGCGGATGCCTCTGAATGGGAAGCGTAGAATCACTGGTGTCCCAGTTATGTGCCCAGCGGGAGACAAGCCCGGCTCCCGGCGTGCCCAGCGCCGCCCAAACCCGCTCTGTAAATAACAGGCAGCCTTTAAGCTGCTGCGAGCGGCTGAAATAAAACGGGAGCCAATTCATATTATCACCGATCCTCTCCCTGCTGAAGCACCTGCGCCAACGTTAAGCTTCTTACGGAGTGCAGAAAAACCCTGTGTTTACACATCCAGCGCTGCCGGGCTCGCTCTCCTTTGCCAGGGTAACCGCTGGCACCTTCCCAACGCAACGCGACCGCTACCTCGCCTCCAACACCCCTGCTCCAGCTCCAGACCCGCTAAGAGCAACGCTCCTGCTTTCTGCACGGCGCCAGGACCGAACCCCTGCGCTCACGGTGACGCAGAAAGGGGAATGGGGCAGATCCACACCATGCTCCATCAGCAGCTTCTGCCTGGGGTTTCCCCACAGTGGCACTGGTGCTCGCAGAGCTCCGCTTTGGCTTCCCAGGCCTGGAGAAATCCCCCGGGGAAATGCTGAGAAACCGGAGCAAGCAGATGAAAGGAAAGTGGATGGAATTTGTTTCCTTAGCAGGATTCAGTAGCTGGAGGTTTTAATTTTTCTTTCAAGGCAACGCTTGCAGCCAGCTTTCTGCACAAGTATTAACTGGAAACTACTGCAAAGGGTGAAAAAAAGCTGAATGAGAGGAGGCAGAGCTTCAGTCTGGCACAAAACGAGAATGAAAGAGAGAAGCATGAACTTACTTATCCTTAAACTCAGACCTCACCTCCTTCACCTCCAACCCTAACCACCTCAGACACAACCCCAGAAGCAGCACGTCTAGCAGAGCTGCTCAGACGCCAGGTCCTGCTCAGGCCACGTGCAGAGCTCGGGCTGCTGGGTGAAGCCAGCCCAGCCAAGCCTGCCACAGCTGCGGCGCTTACAGCCGGAGGAGGAGGAGGAACTCCTCCTTCGCAGAGCACGTGCTCACGAGGTCGCCGTGACACTTGCTCCTTCCGCGGCTGACTGCAGAAAGCCTTCAAAGCGCACCGGGCTTGCAGAAGAGGGTCTTCCAAAGCATGCCCCCGCCCCGCTGCTCGGCCGAGCTGGGTCTGTCGCAGCCACCAAGGGATAAAGCGGAGCCCATCGGCAGGCAGTGCCAACACAGGTCTGACTCCGGGGGTCACAGCCCTTGGCAACCACCTGCCCCATGAAACGCTGCCATGGCTTGTGGATGTCAGGCTCAAGGGCAGCAGCACTAGAGGAAGGCAAGAGAACCAGACACGCTACCTTTTTCCCCGTTTGTTTCTCCACCATGTCGTTGCTGAGAGAGAAATCTTCTGGCTGTGGTGTTTTAGAACACCCACCCTTGGGCATCGTTCTGCCTTCCTTACTTGATCTTCATTTATGCTGCCATCGCCTCATCATCAACCGTCTGTTTAGAGAGAGGAAAAAAGAAGTTAGACATCTCAAAAGGATCTTGCCATTG
>NW_010414138.1:0-244 GCF_000710305.1 Buceros rhinoceros silvestris
AGGCAAAAGCCACAGTGCAGGATGTGGCCAGTGCGGGGAAAGGGCTGCCCTCACCAGGCCGGCGATATCTCCCAGGTACACATTCGACGTGACCAAGTGCATGTTCTCACCAGGCAACATCACCGAGAAGCTGCGGGTGGCCTCGTTGCCCTGCTCCGGGGAGGTCCTGGTGGATCTCTATGCAGGTACCGGGGATGGCGGGGGGGTTGGCAGGGCAGGCTCTCCAGGGCAGGAGCCGGGGTGC
>NW_010414138.1:388-810 GCF_000710305.1 Buceros rhinoceros silvestris
AGGGATGCGGGTACAGGTGGCATCCAGGTGGATGGATCCAGGTGAACCATCGTTTCCAGCCTGGACTGGAAAGATGCCCAGGCTTAGAGCTCCTGCCCCATTCGTGAGCCCTCAGCTAACCTGGCGCTGCTGTTCCCCCTGTGTCCCTGTTGCCTTCGGGCACTCAGGATGACCCTGCGCTGCAGAGCATTGCTCTGTACCTAGCCCTGACCATGGGAGTCGTTTGGATCCAGGCCAAAGGTTTATCCTCAGTGTTGTTTCTGAAAATGTCCTGTGAGTGTCCTGAGCCTGGGCTTCGTGCTACGCTGGAGCAAACTGTGAGATGACTGGGGAGGGCACATCAGGTGTTTGCATGTCAAGAGAGCCGCTGTTTTGTGCTTGGGGAAGTTTGTGCTGCACAGGATGGATGTGGCGCTCACAGA
>NW_010414138.1:1117-1656 GCF_000710305.1 Buceros rhinoceros silvestris
GAGGCTGGGGGCCGCCCCCCACCCGCCCCTGCCTCTAGGGAGGAGCATGGACCCCCAGCGGTTCCTGGACCCTGCCCTCAGCCACTGCCATCTCCTGTCCCCAGGCATCGGCTATTTCACTCTGCCCTACCTGGTTCACGCGGCAGCCGCCTTCGCCCACGCCTGCGAGTGGAACGACCATGCCGTGGAGGCCCTGCGGAGGAACCTGGTGCTCAACGGCGTGCAGGACCGCTGCTGTGTCCACCACCACCACGGGGACAGCCGGCAGGTGAGCTGTGCCGCCCGGCCGTGGACCCCCAGTTCCCGCATGGCATCCCCCTCACCTCCCCTCTCCTTCCAGCTGGAGCTGCGGGACGTGGCGGACCGGGTGAACCTGGGGCTGATTCCCAGCTCAGAGGAAGGCTGGCCAGTGGCCTGCCGTGTCCTGAAAAAGGACGCTGGCGGGGTTCTCCACATCCACCACAACGTGGAGACTCCCCCTGCAGCAGCCCCGCCGCGGACCCCAGCCCTGCGGGCTGAGCCGGGGTCTCCACAGGGGG
>NW_010414138.1:2018-2716 GCF_000710305.1 Buceros rhinoceros silvestris
GGCGTGTGAGCACAGTGGCGGGGGAATGCTCCCTGCCTGCTGCCAGCCTGGATGCTTTGCGTCCCCTCCTTCCCAGGTGGCAGCACTCCCCAGCAGTGCCCCCCTGAGCAAGGGCCAGAGCAAGGACTGTGGTCCCCAGGAGATGCCTCCAGGAGCCGTTACCCGGCGGCTGAGGATGGAGTGGGCTGGGGCTGAGAGAGCCCTGAGTCCTGCCCCGGCTCTGCCTGTCGCTGCCCAGATCTTGGACATGTGGTGGCACTTTCAGCCCCGTTTTCACACAGGGCTGAATAAACCTCAGATTCCTGCCAGGCTTCATTTCAGCGAGTCAGGGACAGGCTTTGAGTTTATATATTGCAGCTGCCTTTTTATTGTGCTGGAAACAGGTCTGTTCACCTCAGTTTCCTCTCACCTGGTTGCAGAAATAAGGATGTTTTCCACCTCTCTGGTTGGCGTCCAGTTAAAACATGAACACCAGTGCAAGTGTAGGGTCTGGCCTGGGGGCGGTGGGTCGCAGGGCAGTGCATGGAGGGGCTCTGAGAGCAAAGTCTCTGCCTATGTCCTCTGCCCTCAGTTCTGCTCAAAGCCCTCTTGCCTGAGCATCCTGTGCGTATCCCTGTTGCAGAGAAACCCCTGCCCTATGAGGCAGGTCCCTCTGGCCCTTTGGTGTCCCTGGGTCCCTGTCCCTGTGTAGGCGGTCT
>NW_010414139.1:0-1681 GCF_000710305.1 Buceros rhinoceros silvestris
ATTTAATTAATATTAATATATTATTTTCTAAGCTTTCTTCAAAACTCTTGACTTAATGCCAAATTTCTCTTTTCCTCATTAAAGATCTTTTCTGTGTACTTAAACTTTCTGGTCTTTAACTTGTTAAAGGAAGTGTGCTAATACAGAGACAATACCACTAGGATTTTTCCTACCTTTTCTTCATTTTTATCTGCAAGAGAGAGGTAAGTCTGTTGTCTGAAGCTGTAGACGTTTATTATTGAGACTATGGTGCAATTTGAAAATGATGTATTGGAATGTTTGCTAAGAATGGTTTTGGTACGTATTTCTAATACTATGGATAGTATTTCATCACCACATGAATCTTTTTTGGAGGGTTTATCTGTGACAATTTCATAATCTGTCACTAAGGGGATTGTATATACAAATGCATTAATTCTTTGTTTGAGGATCTTATGACCATACTAAACATGGGATCCTGGAGAAGAGTCCTGCCTAATCATGTATTTACAAAGTTTATGTTTGTTTGCATACTGTATGGTTGCCAAAATGTCTGGATTCAGGACTGTGACTGCACAGCTGATAGACGGGCTGTGTTATTTTCCTTTCAGTAAAGACAATCTATCGTCTGCTGTTGAAACTAGAAAAGTTTCTCTCAAGCCCATTTTAAAAGACTATTTTTGTAAGGTTTTCTCAAGAAAGACAAAAATAATATTTAAAATATTTCTCATTATAATTAGAAGGTTTTCTCATCATATTTTCAAATGTTTTGGGATTATCTTAAAAGCAACCTCAACTCTGCATGTCTTAGGTACCTGTAAATTCCTTTTCTTTAGGTGGAAGTTTTTTTATGATAACTGTATTCTTGGGAAGCATTTTCCCTTTGAGGTTACTTATGCATGTGCCAAAACTAAGAACAAGTACAGGAAAAATTGTTGTTTGCAGTTCTAATGTAATCTTTATTATGCTGAAAAAAAAATTGACATAACAAAGCAGAGAGTGAAAAGTTGTAGGGGGCATTGAATAATATGATAATAAAGAGAAATGACGAAGGGATGTATTTTTCTGTAGAGTTACACAGGCTTCAGCTCAGAGACAGCAAGCTGACTTTGCCCGCGTTTACCACACAACCCAAGTACCAGATGATCTCCTCCTACGCTAATGTCAGCTTGCACCTCTATTAAAATTTAACTGGCATTTATGTAACTTTCAAGTTACAGTGTAAACAATTCTATGAAATCCCACCTCATAATTCTATAAGAAAATAAAAGGAATTTTCATGTATTAGAAATCATTGCAATTAACAACAGATTTTTTTACTTTCAGCTCTTACATCACTGTTAATTCTATTTACATGACGAAAATAATTTCAGATAATCTTTAGCAGACATGCTTTCCTTCTTTTCCAATATTTGTAAACTCTTAGCTACATTGCATAGCCCATTGTAATTCTGTCCCACAATATTATGATGTAGAGAAGAAATCCTTTAGCATCCAGCTGACATAGGTCATAAGTTCATCCAGTAACCAATGTCTTCAAGATCTTCAATGTCTTCAAGTTGCTGAAGAAGTTTTTATCAGTTCTGCAAATTATAATTTGCAGACTATTGTTACATGTTTAACGGTCTGACATTTTTTGTTGTTGTTCATAAAGATATGGTACTTCTATGTCGTGGGTTAGTGGAGTTTCTACAAATGTAAG